>NW_027440280.1:0-158562 GCF_031893055.1 Leptodactylus fuscus | reverse complement strand
TACAAGAATATAACTACTATAATACTGCTCCTATGTACAAGAATATAACTACTATAATACTACTCCTAAGTACAAGAATATAATTACTATAATACTACTCCTATGTACAAGAATATAACTACTATAATACTACTCCTATGTACAAGAATATAACTACTATAATACTGCTCTATGTACAAGAATATAACTACTATAATACTACTCCTATGTACAAGAATATAACTACTATAATACTGCTCCTTTGTACAAGAATATAACTACTATAATACTACCTCCTATGTACAAGAATATAACTACTATAATACTAACTACTATGTACAAGAATATAACTACTATAATACTACCTCCTATGTAGAAGAATATAACTACTATAATACTACTCCTATGTACAAGAATATAACTACTATAATACTACTCCTATGTACAAGAATATAACTACTATAATACTACTCCTATGTACAAGAATATAACTACTATAATACTGCTCCTATGTACAAGAATATAACTACTATAATACTGCTCTATGTACAAGAATATAACTACTATAATACTGCTCCTATGTACAAGAATATAACTACTATAATACTAGTCCTATGTACAAGAATATAACTACTATAATACTGCTCCTATGTACAAGAATATAACTACTATAATACTGCTCTATGTACAAGAATATAACTACTATAATACTACTATGTACAAGAATATAACTACTATAATACTACCTCCTATGTACAAGAATATAACTACTATAATACTACCTACTATGTACAAGAATATAACTACTATAATACTACCTCCTATGTACAAGAATATTAACTACTATAATACTACTACTATGTACAAGAATATAATTAATATAATACTCCACCTATGTACAATAATATAACTACTATAATACTACTCCTATGTACAAGATTATAACTACTATAATACTGCTCCTATGTACAAGAATATAACTACTATAATACTGCTCCTATGTACAAGAATATAACTACTATAATACTGCCCCCTATGTACAAGAATATAACTACTATAATACTGCCCCTATGTACAAGAATATAACTACTATAATACTAACTACTATGTACAAGAATATAACTACTATAATACTACCTCCTATGTACAAGAATATAACTACTATAATACTACTCCTATGTACAAGAATATAACTACTATAATACTGCTCCTATGTACAAGAATATAACTACTATAATACTACTCCTATGTACAAGAATATAACTACTATAATACTGCTCCTATGTACAAGAATATAACTACTATAATACTACTCCTATGTTCAAGAATATAACTACTATAATACTGCTCCTATGTACAAGAATATAACTACTATAATACTGCTCCTATGTACAAGAATACAACTACTATAATACTACTCCTATGTACAAGAATATAACTACTATAATACTACTCCTATGTACAAGAATATAACTACTATAATACTACTCCTATGTACAAGAATATAACTACTATAATACTACTCCTATGTACAAGAATATAACTACTATAATACTGCTCTATGTACAAGAATATAACTACTATAATACTACTCCTATGTACAAGAATATAACTACTATAATACTACTCCTATGTACAAGAATATAACTACTATAATACTACTCCTATGTACAAGAATATAACTACTATAATATTACTCCTATGTACAAGAATATAACTACTATAATACTACTCCTATGTACAAGAATATAACTACTATAATACTGCTCTATGTACAAGAATATAACTACTATAATACTACTCCTATGTACAAGAATATAACTACTATAATACTACTCCTATGTACAAGAATATAACTACTATAATACTACTCCTATGTACAAGAATATAACTACTATAATACTGCTCTATGTACAAGAATATAACTACTATAATACTGCTCCTATGTACAAGAATATAACTACTATAATACTACTCCTATGTACAAGAATATAACTACTATAATACTACTCCTATGTACAAGAATATAACTACTATAATACTACGCCTATGTACAAGAATATAACTACTATAATACTGCTCTATGTACAAGAATATAACTACTATAATACTGCTCCTATGCACAAGAATATAACTACTATAATACTACCTCCTATGTACAAGAATATAACTACTATAATACTACTCCTATGTACAAGAATATAACTACTATAATACTGCTCTATGTACAAGAATATAACTACTATAATACTACTCCTATGTACAAGAATATAACTACTATAATACTACTCCTATGTACAAGAATATAACTACTATAATACTACTCCTATGTACAAGAATATAACTACTATAATACTACCTCATATGTACAAGAATATAACTACTATAATACTACCTCTTATGAACAAGAATATAACTACTATAATACTGCTCCTATGTACAAGAATATAACTACTATAATACTACTCCTATGTACAAGAATATAATTACTATAATACTACTCCTATGTACAAGAATATAACTACTATAATACTACTCATATGTACAAGAATATAACTACTATAATACTGCTCTATGTACAAGAATATAACTACTATAATACTACTCCTATGTACAAGAATATAAGTACTATAATACTACCTCCTATGTACAAGAATATAACTACTATAATACTACTCCTATGTACAAGAATATAACTACTATAATTCTGCTCCTATGTACAAGAATATAACTACTATAATACTACTCCTATGTACAAGAATATAAGTACTATAATACTACCTCCTATGTACAAGAATATAACTACTATAATACTACTCCTATGTACAAGAATATAACTACTATAATTCTGCTCCTATGTACAAGAATATAACTACTATAATACTACTCCTATGTACAAGAATATAACTACTATAATACTATTCCTATGTACAAGAATATAACTACTATAATACTATTCCTATATACAAGAATATAACTACTATAATACTTCTCCTATATACAAGAATATAACTACTATAATAATACCTCCTATGTACAAGAATATAACTACTATAATACTACTCCTATGTACAAGAATATAACTACTATAATACTGCTCCTATGTACAAGAATATAACTACTATAATACTACTCCTATGTACAAGAATATAACTACTATAATATTGCTCCTATGTACAAGAATATAACTACTATAATACTACCTCCTATGTACAAGAATATAACTACTATAATACTACCTCTTATGTACAAGAATATAACTACTATAATACTGCTCCTATGTACAAGAATATAACTACTATAATACTGCTCCTATGTACAAGAATAAAACTACTATAATACTACTCCTATGTTCAAGAATATAATTACTATAATACTCCTCCTATGTACAATAATATAACTACTATAATACTACTCCTATATACAAGAATATAACTACTATAATACTGCTCTATGTACAAGAATATAACTACTATAATACTGCTCCTATGTACAAGAATATAACTACTATAATACTACCTCTTATGTACAAGAATATAACTACTATAATACTACTCCTATGTACAAGAATATAACTACTATAATTCTGCTCCTATGTACAAGAATATAACTACTATAATACTATTCCTATGTACAAGAATATAACTACTATAATACTATTCCTATATACAAGAATATAACTACTATAATACTCCTCCTATATCCAAGAATATAACTACTATAATACTACTTCCTATGTACAAGAATATAACTACTATAATACTACTCCTATGTACAAGAATATAACTACTATAATACTGCTCCTATGTACAAGAATATAACTACTATAATATTGCTCCTATGTACAAGAATATAACTACTATAATACTACCTCCTATGTACAAGAATATAACTACTATAATACTACCTCTTATGTACAAGAATATAACTACTATAATATTGCTCCTATGTACAAGAATATAACTACTATAATACTACCTCCTATGTACAAGAATATAACTACTATAATACTACCTCTTATGTACAAGAATATAACTAATATAATACTGCTCCTATGTACAAGAATATAACTACTATAATACTACTCCTATGTACAAGAATATAACTACTATAATACTGCTCTATGTACAAGAATATAACAACTATAATACTACTCCTATGTACAAGAATATAACTACTATAATACTGCTCCTATGTACAAGAATATAACTACTATAATACTACTCCTATGTTCAAGAATATAACTACTATAATACTGCTCCTATGTACAAGAATATAACTACTATAATACTGCTCCTATGTACAAGAATATAACTACTATAATACTACTCCTATGTACAACAATATAACTACTATAATACTACTCCTATGTACAAGAATATAACTACTATAATACTACTCCTATGTACAAGAATATAACTACTATAATACTACTCCTATGTACAAGAATATAACTACTATAATACTGCTCTATGTACAAGAATATAACTACTATAAAACTACTCCTATGTACAAGAATATAACTACTATAATACTACTCCTATGTACAAGAATATAACTACTTTAATACTACTCCTATGTACAAGAATATAACTACTATAATACTGCTCCTATGTACAAGAATATAACTACTATAATACTACTCCTATGTACAAGAATATAACTACTATAATACTACTCCCATGTACAAGAATATAACTACTATAATACTACTCCTATGTACAAGAATATAACTACTATAATACTACTTCTATGTACAAGAATATAACTACTATAATACTGCTCTATGTACAAGAATATAACTACTATAATACTACTCCTATGTACAAGAATATAACTACTATAATACTACTCCTATGTACAAGAATATAACTACTATAATACTACTTCTATGTACAAGAATATAACTACTATAATACTACTACTATGTACAAGAATATAACTACTATAATACTGCTCCTATGTACAAGAATATAACTACTATAATACTGCTCCTATGTACAAGAATATAACTACTATAATACTACTCCTATGTACAAGAATATAACTACTATAATTCTGCTCCTATGTACAAGAATATAACTACTATAATACTATTCCTATGTACAAGAATATAACTACTATAATACTATTCCTATATACAAGAATATAACTACTATAATACTCCTCCTATATACAAGAATATAACTACTATAATACTACCTCCTATGTACAAGAATATAACTACTATAATACTACTCCTATGTACAAGAATATAACTACTATAATACTGCTCCTATGTACAAGAATATAACTACTATAATACTACTCCTATGTACAAGAATATAACTACTATAATATTGCTCCTATGTACAAGAATATAACTACTATAATACTACCTCTTATGTACAAGAATATAACTACTATAATACTGCTCCTATGTACAAGAATATAACTACTATAATACTACTCCTAAGTACAAGAATATAATTACTATAATACTACTCCTATGTACAAGAATATAACTACTATAATACTACTCCTATGTACAAGAATATAACTACTATAATACTGCTCTATGTACAAGAATATAACTACTATAATACTACTCCTATGTACAAGAATATAACTACTATAATACTGCTCCTTTGTACAAGAATATAACTACTAAAATACTACCTCCTATGTACAAGAATATAACTACTATAATACTAACTACTATGTACAAGAATATAACTACTATAATACTACCTCCTATGTAGAAGAATATAACTACTATAATACTACTCCTATGTACAAGAATATAACTACTATAATACTACTCCTATGTACAAGAATATAACTACTATAATACTACTCCTATGTACAAGAATATAACTACTATAATACTGCTCCTATGTACAAGAATATAACTACTATAATACTGCTCTATGTACAAGAATATAACTACTATAATACTGCTCCTATGTACAAGAATATAACTACTATAATACTAGTCCTATGTACAAGAATATAACTACTATAATACTGCTCCTATGTACAAGAATATAACTACTATAATACTGCTCTATGTACAAGAATATAACTACTATAATACTACCTCCTATGTACAAGAATATAACTACTATAATACTACCTCCTATGTACAAGAATATAACTACTATAATACTACCTACTATGTACAAGAATATAACTACTATAATACTACCTCCTATGTACAAGAATATAACTACTATAATACTACTACTATGTACAAGAATATAATTAATATAATACTCCACCTATGTACAATAATATAACTACTATAATACTACTCCTATGTACAAGATTATAACTACTATAATACTGCTCCTATGTACAAGAATATAACTACTATAATACTGCTCCTATGTACAAGAATATAACTACTATAATACTGCCCCCTATGTACAAGAATATAACTACTATAATACTGCCCCTATGTACAAGAATATAACTACTATAATACTAACTACTATGTACAAGAATATAACTACTATAATACTACCTCCTATGTACAAGAATATAACTACTATAATACTACTCCTATGTACAAGAATATAACTACTATAATACTGCTCCTATGTACAAGAATATAACTACTATAATACTGCTCCTATGTACAAGAATATAACTACTATAATACTGCCCCCTATGTACAAGAATATAACTACTATAATACTACCTCCTATGTACAAGAATATAACTACTATAATACTACTCCTATGTTCAAGAATATAATTACTATAATACTCCTCCTATGTACAATAATATAACTACTATAATACTACTCCTATGTACAAGAATATAACTACTATAATACTATTCCTATGTACAAGAATATAACTACTATAATACTATTCCTATATACAAGAATATAACTACTATAATACTCCTCCTATATACAAGAATATAACTACTATAATACTACCTCCTATGTACAAGAATATAACTACGATAATACTACTCCTATGTACAAGAATATAACTACTATAATACTGCTCCTATGTACAAGAATATAACTACTATAATACTACTCCTATGTACAAGAATATAACTACTATAATACTGCTCCTATGTACAAGAATATAACTACTATAATACTACTCCTATGTACAAGAATATAACTACTATAATACTACTCCTATGTACAAGAATATAACTACTATAATACTACTCCTATGTACAAGAATATAACTACTATAATACTGCTCTATGTACAAGAATATAACTACTATAATACTACTCCTATGTACAAGAATATAACTACTATAATACTGCTCCTATGTACAAGAATATAACTACTATAATACTACTCCTATGTTCAAGAATATAACTACTATAATACTGCACATATGTACAAGAATATAACTACTATAATACTGCTCCTATGTACTAGAATACAACTACTATAATACTACTCCTATGTACAAGAATATAACTACTATAATACTACTCCTATGTACAAGAATATAACTACTATAATACTACTCCTATGTACAAGAATATAACTACTATAATACTACTCCTATGTACAAGAATATAACTACTATAATACTGCTCTATGTACAAGAATATAACTACTATAATACTACTCCTATGTACAAGAATATAACTACTATAATACTACTCCTATGTACAAGAATATAACTACTATAATACTACTCCTATGTACAAGAATATAACTACTATAATATTACTCCTATGTACAAGAATATAACTACTATAATACTACTCCTATGTACAAGAATATAACTACTATAATACTGCTCTATGTACAAGAATATAACTACTATAATACTACTCCTATGTACAAGAATATAACTACTATAATACTACTCCTATGTACAAGAATATAACTACTATAATACTACTCCTATGTACAAGAATATAACTACTATAATACTGCTCTATGTACAAGAATATAACTAATATAATACTGCTCCTATGTACAAGAATATAACTACTATAATACTACTCCTATGTACAAGAATATAACTACTATAATACTACTCCTATGTACAAGAATATAACTACTATAATACTACTCCTATGTACAAGAATATAACTACTATAATACTGCTCTATGTACAAGAATATAACTACTATAATACTGCTCCTATGCACAAGAATATAACTACTATAATACTCCTCCTATATACAAGAATATAACTACTATAATACTACCTCCTATGTACAAGAATATAACTACGATAATACTACTCCTATGTACAAGAATATAACTACTATAATACTACCCCTATGTACAAGAATATTACTACTATAATACTACCTCCTATGTACAAGAATATAACTACTATAATACTACTCCTATGTACAAGAATATAACTACTATAATACTACTCCTATGTACAAGAATATAACTACTATAATACTGCTCTATGTACAAGAATATAACTACTATAATACTGCTCTATGTACAAGAATATAACTACTATAATACTGCTCCTATGCACAAGAATATAACTACTATAATACTCCTCCTATATACAAGAATATAACTACTATAATACTACCTCCTATGTACAAGAATATAACTACGATAATACTACTCCTATGTACAAGAATATAACTACTATAATACTACCTCCTATGTACAAGAATATAACTACTATAATACTACTCCTATGTACAAGAATATAACTACTATAATACTGCTCTATGTACAAGAATATAACTACTATAATACTACTCCTATGTACAAGAATATAACTACTATAATACTACTCCTATGTACAAGAATATAACTACTATAATACTACCTCCTATGTACAAGAATATAACTACTATAATACTACTACTAGGTACAAGAATATAACTACTATAATACTGCTCTATGTACAAGAATATAACTACTATAATACTGCTCCTATGTACAAGAATATAACTACTATAATACTACTCCTATGTACAAGAATATAACTACTATAATACTGCTCTATGTACAAGAATATAACTACTATAATACTGCTCCTATGTAGAAGAATATAACTACTATAATACTACTCCTATGTACAAGAATATAACTACTATAATACTACTCCTATGTACAAGAATATAACTACTATAATACTACCTCCTATGTACAAGAATATAACTACTATAATACTACCTCCTATGTACAAGAATATAACTACTATAATACTGCTCCTATGTACAAGAATATAACTACTATAATACTACTCCTATGTACAAGAATATAATTACTATAATACTACTCCTATGTACAAGAATATAACTACTATTATACTACTCATGTGTACAAGGATATAACTACTATAATACTGCTCTATGTACAAGAATATAACTACTATAATACTACTCCTATGTACAAGAATATAACTACTATAATACTACCTCCTATGTACAAGAATATAACTACTATAATACTACTCCTATGTACAAGAATATAACTACTATAATTCTGCTCCTATGTACAAGAATATAACTACTATAATACTATTCCTATGTACAAGAATATAACTACTATAATACTATTCCTATATACAAGAATATAACTACTATAATACTCCTCCTATATACAAGAATATAACTACTATAATAATACCTCCTATGTACAAGAATATAACTACTATAATACTACTCCTATGTACAAGAATATAACTACTATAATACTGCTCCTATGTACAAGAATATAACTACTATAATATTACTCCTATGTACAAGAATATAACTACTATAATATTGCTCCTATGTACAAGAATATAACTACTATAATACTACCTCCTATGTACAAGAATATAACTACTATAATACTACCTCTTATGTACATGAATATAACTACTATAATATTGCTCCTATGTACAAGAATATAACTACTATAATACTACCTCCTATGTACAAGAATATAACTACTATAATACTACTCCTATGTACAAGAATATAACTACTATAATACTACTCCTATGTACAAGAATATAACTACTATAATACTGCTCTATGTACAAGAATATAACTACTATAATATTACTCCTATGTACAAGAATATAACTACTATAATAATGCTCTTATGTACAAGAATATAACTACTATAATACTACTCCTATGTTCAAGAATATAATTACTATAATACTCCTCCTATGTACAATAATATAACTACTATAATACTACTCCTATGTACAAGAATATAACTACTATAATACTGCTCTATGTACAAGAATATAACTACTATAATACTGCTCCTATGTACAAGAATATAACTACTATAATACTACCTCTTATGTACAAGAATATAACTACTATAATACTACTCCTATGTACAAGAATATAACTACTATAATTCTGCTCCTATGTACAAGAATATAACTACTATAATACTATTCCTATGTACAAGAATATAACTACTATAATACTATTCCTATATACAAGAATATAACTACTATAATACTCCTCCTATATCCAAGAATATAACTACTATAATACTACTTCCTATGTACAAGAATATAACTACTATAATACTACTCCTATGTACAAGAATATAACTACTATAATACTGCTCCTATGTACAAGAATATAACTACTATAATACTACTCCTATGTACAAGAATATAACTACTATAATATTGCTCCTATGTACAAGAATATAACTACTATAATACTACCTCCTATGTACAAGAATATAACTACTATAATACTACCTCTTATGTACATGAATATAACTACTATAATATTGCTCCTATGTACAAGAATATAACTACTATAATACTACCTCCTATGTACAAGAATATAACTACTATAATACTACCTCTTATGTACAAGAATATAACTACTATAATACTGCTCCTATGTACAAGAATATAACTACTATAATACTACTCCTATGTACAAGAATATAACTACTATAATACTGCTCTATGTACAAGAATATAACTACTATAATACTACTCCTATGTACAAGAATATAACTACTATAATACTGCTCCTATGTACAAGAATATAACTACTATAATACTACTCCTATGTTCAAGAATATAACTACTATAATACTGCTCCTATGTACAAGAATATAACTACTATAATACTGCTCCTATGTACAAGAATATAACTACTATAATACTACTCCTATGTACAACAATATAACTACTATAATACTACTCCTATGTACAAGAATATAACTACTATAATACTACTCCTATGTACAAGAATATAACTACTATAATACTACTCCTATGTACAAGAATATAACTACTATAATACTGCTCCTATGTACAAGAATATAACTACTATAATACTACTCCTATGTACAACAATATAACTACTATAATACTACTCCTATGTACAAGAATATAACTACTATAATACTACTCCTATGTACAAGAATATAACTACTATAATACTACTCCTATGTACAAGAATATAACTACTATAATACTACTCCTATGTACAAGAATATAACTACTATAATACTACTTCTATGTACAAGAATATAACTACTATAATACTGCTCTATGTACAAGAATATAACTACTATAATACTACTCCCATGTACAAGAATATAACTACTATAATACTACTCCTATGTACAAGAATATAACTACTATAATACTACTCCTATGTACAAGAATATAACTACTATAATACTGCTCTATGTACAAGAATATAACTACTATAATACTGCTCCTATGTACAAGAATATAACTACTATAATACTGCTCCTATATACAAGAATATAACTACTATAATACTACTCCTATGTACAAGAATATAACTACTATAATACTACTCCTATGTACAAGAATATAACTACTATTATACTACTCCTATGTACAAGAATATAACTACTATAATACTGCTCTATGTACAAGAATATAACTACTATAATACTGCTCCTATGCACAAGAATATAACTACTATAATACTACCTCCTATGTACAAGAATATAACTACTATAATACTACTCCTATGTACAAGAATATAACTACTATAATACTGCTCTATGTACAAGAATATAACTACTATAATACTACTCCTATGTACAAGAATATAACTACTATAATACTACTCCTATGTACAAGAATATAACTACTATAATACTACTCCTATGTACAAGAATATAACTACTATAATACTGCTCTATGTACAAGAATATAACTACTATAATACTGCTCCTATGTACAAGAATATAACTACTATAATACTACTCCTATGTACAAGAATATAACTACTATAATACTACTCCTATGTACAAGAATATAACTACTATAATACTACCTCCTATGTACAAGAATATAACTACTATAATACTACCTCTTATGAACAAGAATATAACTACTATAATACTACTCCTATGTACCAGAATATAACTACTATAATACTACTCCTATGTACAAGAATATAACTACTATAATACTACCTACTATGTACAAGAATATAACTACTATAATACTACCTCCTATGTACAAGAATATAACTACTATAATACTACTCCTATGTACAAGAATATAACTACTATAATACTACTCCTATGTACAAGAATATAACTACTATAATACTACTCCTATGTACAAGAATATAACTACTATAATACTGCTCCTATGTACAAGCATATAACTACTATAATACTGCTCTATGTACAAGAATATAACTACTACAATACTGCTCCTATGTACAAGAATATAACTACTATAATACTACCTCCTATGTACAAGAATATAACTACTATAATACTACCTCCTATGTACAAGAATATAACTACTATAATACTACCTACTATGTACAAGAATATAACTACTATAATACTACCTCCTATGTACAAGAATATAACTACTATAATACTACTCCTATGTACAAGAATATAACTACTATAATACTACTCCTATGTACAAGAATATAACTACTATAATACTACTCCTATGTACAAGAATATAACTACTATAATACTGCTCTATATACAAGAATATAACTACTATAATACTACTCCTATGTACAAGAATATAACTACTATAATACTGCTCTATGTACAAGAATATAACTACGATAATACTGCTCCTATGTACAAGAATATAACTACTATAATACTACTCCTATGTACAAGAATATAACTACTATAATACTGCCCCTATGTACAAGAATATAACTACTATAATACTACCTCCTATGTACAAGAATATAACTACTATAATACTGCTCTATGTACAAGAATATAACTACTATAATACTACTCCTATGTACAAGAATATAACTACTATAATACTACTCCTATGTACAAGAATATAACTACTATAATACTACTCCTATGTACAAGAATATAACTACTATAATACTGCTCCTATGTACAAGAATATAACTACTATAATACTACTCCTATGTACAAGAATATAACTACTATAATACTACTCCTATGTACAAGAATATAACTACTATAATACTACTCCTATGTACAAGAATATAACTACTATAATACTGCTCTATGTACAAGATTATAACTACTATAATACTGCTCCTATGTACAAGAATATAACTACTATAATACTACCTCCTATGTACAAGAATATAACTACTATAATACTGCTCCTATGTACAAGAATATAACTACTATAATACTGCTCTATGTACAAGAATATAACTACTATAATACTGCTCCTATGTACAAGAATATAAATACTATAATACTACCTCCTATGTACAAGAATATAACTACTATAATAGTACTCCTATGTACAAGAATATAACTACTATAATACTGCTCCTATGTACAAGAATATAACTACTATAATACTACTCCTATGTACAAGAATATAACTACTATAATACTGCTCTATGTACAAGAATATAACTACTATAATACTGCTCCTATGTACAAGAATATAACTACTATAATACTGCCTCCTATGTACAAGAATATAACTACTATAATACTGCTCCTATGTACAAGAATATAACTACTATAATACTACTCCTATGTACAAGAATATAACTACTATAATACTGCTCTATGTACAAGAATATAACTACTATAATACTGCTCCTATGTACAAGAATATAACTACTATAATACTACTCCTATGTACAAGAATATAACTACTATAATACTACTCCTATGTACAAGAATATAACTACTATAATACTACCTCCTATGTACAAGAATATAACTACTATAATACTACCTCTTATGAACAAGAATATAACTACTATAATACTACTCCTATGTACCAGAATATAACTACTATAATACTACTCCTATGTACAAGAATATAACTACTATAATACTACCTACTATGTACAAGAATATAACTACTATAATACTACCTCCTATGTACAAGAATATAACTACTATAATACTACTCCTATGTACAAGAATATAACTACTATAATACTACTCCTATGTACAAGAATATAACTACTATAATACTACTCCTATGTACAAGAATATAACTACTATAATACTGCTCCTATGTACAAGCATATAACTACTATAATACTGCTCTATGTACAAGAATATAACTACTACAATACTGCTCCTATGTACAAGAATATAACTACTATAATACTACCTCCTATGTACAAGAATATAACTACTATAATACTACCTCCTATGTACAAGAATATAACTACTATAATACTACCTACTATGTACAAGAATATAACTACTATAATACTACCTCCTATGTACAAGAATATAACTACTATAATACTACTCCTATGTACAAGAATATAACTACTATAATACTACTCCTATGTACAAGAATATAACTACTATAATACTACTCCTATGTACAAGAATATAACTACTATAATACTGCTCTATATACAAGAATATAACTACTATAATACTACTCCTATGTACAAGAATATAACTACTATAATACTGCTCTATGTACAAGAATATAACTACGATAATACTGCTCCTATGTACAAGAATATAACTACTATAATACTACTCCTATGTACAAGAATATAACTACTATAATACTGCCCCTATGTACAAGAATATAACTACTATAATACTACCTCCTATGTACAAGAATATAACTACTATAATACTGCTCTATGTACAAGAATATAACTACTATAATACTACTCCTATGTACAAGAATATAACTACTATAATACTACTCCTATGTACAAGAATATAACTACTATAATACTACTCCTATGTACAAGAATATAACTACTATAATACTGCTCCTATGTACAAGAATATAACTACTATAATACTACTCCTATGTACAAGAATATAACTACTATAATACTACTCCTATGTACAAGAATATAACTACTATAATACTACTCCTATGTACAAGAATATAACTACTATAATACTGCTCTATGTACAAGATTATAACTACTATAATACTGCTCCTATGTACAAGAATATAACTACTATAATACTACCTCCTATGTACAAGAATATAACTACTATAATACTGCTCCTATGTACAAGAATATAACTACTATAATACTGCTCTATGTACAAGAATATAACTACTATAATACTGCTCCTATGTACAAGAATATAACTACTATAATACTACCTCCTATGTACAAGAATATAACTACTATAATAGTACTCCTATGTACAAGAATATAACTACTATAATACTGCTCCTATGTACAAGAATATAACTACTATAATACTACTCCTATGTACAAGAATATAACTACTATAATACTGCTCTATGTACAAGAATATAACTACTATAATACTGCTCCTATGTACAAGAATATAACTACTATAATACTGCCTCCTATGTACAAGAATATAACTACTATAATACTGCTCCTATGTACAAGAATGTAACTACTATAATACTGCTCCTATGTACAAGAATATAACTACTATAATACTACCTCTTATGTACAAGAATATAACTACTATAATTCTGCTCCTATGTACAAGAATATAACTACTATAATACTATTCCTTTGTACAAGAATATAACTACTATAATACTATTCCTATATACAAGAATATAACTACTATAATACTACTCCTATGTACAAGAATATAACTACTATAATACTACCTCCTATGTACAAGAATATAACTACTATAATACTACCTCCTATGTACAAGAATATAACTACTATAATATTGCTCCTATGTACAAGAATGTAATTACTATAATACTACTCCTATGTACAAGAATATAACTACTATAATACTACTCCTATGTACAAGAATATAACTACTATAATATTGCTCCTATGTACAAGAATATAATTACTATAATACTACTCCTATGTACAAGAATATAATTACTATAATACTACACCTATGGTACTGTACGTAGGTATGCTTTATGTACTACATTATATGTGCCAGGTTGTCTTTCTGACTCTTCTCTGATCACCAGACGTCACACCCATGGTATACTTGCCAGGCAGTGCTTTGGGCATGTGCCACGTTGTGATGAAATCTTTCATTACAAGTTACATTACATCCCATTGCTCAGCAGGAATTGGTGCTGAGCCTTTTTTGTGCTTGTTCCGACCAGTCAGACGTTGGTTATTGCAGATGTTTTATGGTATGCAGACTCCAGGTGGAACATTATCACCTTACTGTTTCCTTGGAGGCCATACATCAGATTTTACCATACGGCTCACTTCCAATAAGACACTAGTAGGTGCACTCTCCAATCACCATCACACATCTTCTACTATAGGAGCGAGGGCCATATATGTGACTGTACTACACATCACTGAGGCTGGTGTAGTACATATGACGACCATACATATGCCTTCACTTTTCGTAATCGCCTATCTGTGGGGACTCTGTCTAGCAGACTCTATTTATGGCGTACTCTCCAAAGTATTCTCGAAATCTCCCCTAGGTGGGTGACTACGTACGGTACAGAGATTGAGACGATAGAATGAAATACATAATGGAAAATCTAGAGCCCCCACCTTCCCACCATTAAATTTTTGAACCCTGCCCTGAGTTCAGCTCCTCTTATTTATAAAACATGAGACGTCCGGGTTTCTGCTGAGCTTGGAAATTTTGGATCATTTGAGGAGCGTCCTGCTGTGCTTTACTATTGGCTTGTGGACAAGACGTCTACTCAGCGCCCCCGAAACCTCAAGAATTTGAACAAAGTTCCAAATCCTCTACCTCAGTATTTCCTGGTGATATATTTAGCTCCTTTGTGTACCAGAACTGGATTTTGTCGTCTATGTAAAATATTTTTTCAACAGGATCCCAAGACAATCTAAAGCTGGACAGTTCTTGACCTCTCTAGGTCGGATTTTCACCTGTTCCTGTGGGTCAGGAGATTGCCGGATATGTATGAGACTTTTTGGAAACGATTGAGAGCAAAAACAGCCAACAAACTCCACGACATAAGTATTTTTAATGTTCTGCACCCTTAGGGGTAGGGTTGAACGATCGGGATCAGGAAAGATCAGATCCCGAACAGCGAGGGGAGCAACGGTTGTGTAGATTTTGATAATGTCCATCAACTGAAGTTGTCACTTCAGATGGCAACTCACGTAATGGAAGTTCTTCAACAGTGGATGCAAGAAGATCAGGAGATGTCTTCTCCCAGGTTAGAGAAGATATGGAATCTATGGCATGGTAAGAAAGACATTTAGAAGAAACAAGACCATGGATCCACCACAGGACTCCACTCGTGATAAAACATGAGCATTTATTTGTAGACTTTCTCCATCGAACCCTATACAGCAATAATTTCCAGTTTTCCATAAAAAAACATATAAAACATACAAAATATCGGCATCCTCTACAAATACTGGATCTATAAATAGTTCTTAAATTATAGGGCAAAAAATTATAAAACTAGAAAATATACTCTGAAGAAAAGCCCTTGTGGGGTGATGGGGCTGGTTGGAGGAGACTCACGTACTCTCGAGACCAGTCTCACCCATGGAAGAGTATTGGAAGACAGTTTCGTGTATCGAGTGGCTAGAAGTCTCAGGTGTTGCATGCCTATCTGTGAGCCTTTGGGCTGTCCATAGAGGCCTCCATAAATTACACAATACACAGATGCCTTAAAGCTGCTGACACTATATGTCTTCAGACCAGAAGTTATTCCATCGGACAAGTCTCTACGTTTGACACTTTCAGTAGAAACAATGGAGAGAATGTGGGACAATCCAAAAATTTTACTTGTACTGACTTTCCAAATAAATATCGCCTATTGTTTCGCAGGAGGGTTTTGGCCTTCCCGTCACACCAAAAGGTTATAAATAGAGATGAGCGAACAGTAAAATGTTCGAGGTTCGATATTCGTTTCGAGTAGCCCCTCAATATTCAACTACTCGAATTGAATATCGAACCCTATTATAGTCTATGGGGGGAAAATGCTCGTTTCAGGGGTAGGCAACGTTTGATCAAATTATACTTACCAAATCCACCAGTGAGGGTCGGGCTGGATTCTCCGAGAAGTCTTCTCCTTGCAGCGTCCCCGCGGCATCTTCCGGCTCTGAATTCACTCTGCCAGGCATCGGGCCTGGGCAGAGCCGACTGCGCATGCCCACACTACAAGCGGACATGTGCAGTCGGCTCTGCCCAGGCCCGATGCCTGGCAGAGTGAATTCAGAGCCGGAAGACGCCACGGGGAAGCTGCACAGAGAAGACTTCTAAAGGTAGGAGAAGAACCAGCGTTGATTGGCCGACTGTATATCATTCGGCCAATCAATGTTGGTTCTGCATCGAACTTTTACATTCGAATAGTGAGTGGTACTCGATCGAATACGAGTATTTCGAATACCGTAGTATTCGATCAAACACCTACTCCATCGAACACTACTCACTCATCTCTAGTTATAAACACTCTTGATATCAAATTTCAAATTTCGTCTTGACCAAAAGAAACTCATATGGCTTTGTGTATACAACTCCTATTCAGACCAATGTCTCCAGAGTTACAGACTACAAACAAACCCTGTCGTCAGGTGGCCCACTCTTCCATCTATGTCTTCTATGACTATCTATAGGGCACATAAAAGAGGAATCAGAGGGGGTGGCGTGTAGGATCTGACTACAAGAGATTCATTTGCAGTCTGTTCTCAATGTGCTTTGTTTTTTTTATAGTAGATGCATCATGGGGGAAAACAATTAAAAAATTGTTTACAAAAGTGGGCAAACTATGAAGTGTTTTTTGTAGAGTGCCCATCAAATCAACGGTTCCATTCCCATTCCATTCTACTATGTAATCTGGCCCTCCTCGCCACGCAATAAGGGAGGACTCCCAACTTTCAAAAAGTTGGGAGACTACGGTATCCATCTCGAGTGCCATGTTTACAGTGATGAAAGAGAATATTGTGTAAGTGACGGACTCAAAAACACAACTCAAAAAGATGGTGATGATGGTGGTCATGGAAGGAGTCTAACCACGTTGGCAAATCACTGTAGAGATGGAATAACTGTCCACCATCTTGACGACTACAGATGGAATTTACGAGAACAGCTGACCTACCTACCTTCTCGGCTATACCCATAAGTCCCGCCCTAGGGGGCGTTTGGCCGAGATGGGAATAACCCCTTAAAAATACTTTATAATGCTGGTTGTATCCTGTTATAGAATTTCATGATATTGATGCCTTATGTTCTATAGACAACCTTATCTTCCAGTATGGCCACTAATGGGCCGCCACAGATAATTTTTCATTATGATGTACCGTTACCAGTAGTGCAGCCTATAGATTGTAGGCCTAGTCTTGGTACTATTACTGATACAATGTAGCAGTCGCGGGCAGTGTATTACCTATATTCAAGCTAAACCAGTCTATGGAAACTGCGGTTGAAGTCCTTGATGATTCTTGCTGAAGATTCACATTTGCGTGCAGGCAATCATTACATTTCCTTGTCATATTTAGGATATTCTTAGATGGTTGATGATTGCCAATTCCCATCAGACTCTTATGGTTTTAGAGGTAGCGCTGAGTCAGTCGGGGCAGTATTAAAGAGTCAGTACTCTAGTCATGATTAACGGCATATCGATCGCACTACGTAGCTAGACGCTTAGTATCTCCTCCAACATCAAGTCTCAAGGCTAGAGAAGGCATGTCGGAAGTGCAAGGGCTATAAAGTGCTTGTCAAGCCTAATGGTGTTAACAATGAGGACACGGCTCCCATATATTATTCAGGCACATTAGTTTAAAGCAAAAACATCTTCAACTTGTGCATTAAAATTTTTGCTAACCACACAAATCACCTGTGCTGGACTCATCTGCCTAGGATCCTTGCAGGAATGGGTGCGGAGCTGTTAGATGCCACCACTGGAAACTGGTGAGCATCAAGGAGATCTTTGTACTGAAGCTCTGGAGTTACCATCCGAATACAACGTGTCCGAACCTCGTGAGGAAGATCTTTCCGAACTGCCCAACCTAGGATCTTCTCCTTTCCAGGTTGGAAGGGTTTAATAGCGTCTTCTTTAATTTGTTCTGCCACTACTGGTCCCGAACCCTCAAGGCAAAGTTTAGCCAATTGTTGTGTTTTTTCCTTCAACTTTTTGACTTCGTAGTCCATTCTTGCCCTCCCAAAACCTTCTACCTTATCCCAGAACGTGCGGTTAAAGTAGGAGTAGAGGTTCCAGTCTAGTTTATTCCATTCCCTCAGTTTTTCGATGTCCTCATTGTCTAATGCTTTTGAGGTCCCCCGACTGTTCAGTTTAAAAGTCACTACATCGTTGAGGTCCCAACACAACTCCTCTTTTAGGAGAATCATTGATTCATCAAAGTATTCTGCTAGAAGAACCAAGTTAAATATGTTCTCCACGGCTCGGATTCCAGATTTTACATAGGTTTCCGTAAATGGAGCATCAGAGTTAAATCCAAGATCAAACCATATTGAGTTACGGGCATAGTGGTTGGATCTCTCACCCGGTCGATAGTAACGTGATGGGTGAGAAATAAAGGCTTTGAGATTCGGTGCCTTCTTGAATGCTAATGACACTGCACGATAATATGAAAAAGATGATTCGGTCACTTTGGCTGGGTCCCGAAGAATGGTGAAGAAGAACGTGTCTGGAGGCATCACCTTCCGAACCTGTCAATTTAATGGATAGTGTTAAACAAAACCGAAAAAAATTGGGGTAACAAAAACTTACCGAAGCACAGTCTGCCCTCTAGATATATTGTACCACTAGAGATATACTGTGTTGCACCAATGTGTGGCCAATACGCTGTACAGACAAGACTCCAAAATTAATCCAGATTTACTCAAAATAAATGAAGACCCTAGGACAACCCCCCCTAAAAATGTAGACCTCAGACTAAACTCCAGAATTAATCCAGACAGTAGGCCATTCAACAGACACCAAAATAAATTTTGATCCCAGACCAAACCCCCAAATTGAAACTCTGGACTAAAGGATACTCTAGAAGGTGAAGGCTCTAACACAACAATGGTCCAGTAGATGATCACCAAATTTGAAGGGAACCTTGGTCTATTTTCTAGGGTTGTTGGACAGTAGACCCCCAAAATAGTTTTATCTGGTGGACCTAAAGAACCTGAGTCCGACACTGGTCAAAGCCAATAGATAATTACTGACTCCGGACCTTTATGACTCCACAGGCCCCATAGTGGTAGTTACGGCCCTGCGGAGAATGGAATCCTTTGTGTGTGTGAACACTAGATGACTAACTACAAAACAATCCTAAGTTTTGTGTATTTTGTAAAGTTCTAGCATCAAAGAACATGTGATGGTTGAATCAACATGATGGCATCCTGTGGTCAAGGGGCATGTTCTGAACTTGTGTTACACTTCAATGGCTTGGCTCGGGGATAGTGATAGAGCACATTACCGGAATATGTCGCAATTTAGAAATTAAGGGAGATTTGGGAGATTTTAACAGTAATTCTTGGGCCCATTTCATTTCTGGTTAGTGCTGGTGTGCAAAATATCATCACAACTTATACCGTAGGTGGATCATCAGTTTGCCCAATTTATTTTGATTTCAATGGAACTTTTTTCAAATTGATTTGGAAATTGATTTGGGATTTTATGGAAAACTTTTTTTTATAATTTTATTTTGTTTGCTTTTATTTTCCACCTCTTACGGGACTTGAACACTATGGTTTGTGATCATCAGTACAATATACTGCAACACAACATGTATTGCAGTGTATTGTAGAATCCATTCACTTCTATAGGCAGCCTACAGTAGAAGTTTAGTTATGGTAGGCCATAATGGTATGGCATGGATGGATCACCATCCTCCAGGGACAGCCATTGTCTCCTACATGGTGGAGCCCACACTCTGCCGCTCTCCAGATACATGGAGATGCCGACTATCAGAAAGGACTCAGGACTTGGTGGATTTCTTCCGTATTAACCAGGGGTGACCTAGTGTTCTTGGCACCTGATCAGGTTTGATTAAAGATCCAAAATCTGCTGTACTCATACGGTGGATGTTGGGAAGGGGTTAAAGTTAGGGAATGTGCAGAAAGGGGGGCTGCATTATAGTATATGCAGATATATCAAGTATGTAACATCTCAGGTAAAAGAGGAGATTGTACAGAAGTGATGCACATTCTTAGATACACACGACCTTCCATGGAGAACCTCGACCTTAAGTAAATTCCTTAGTGCTGTGTTTTTCACTTGGAGTTATCCGGTCGGTAACTGTAGTCCTGGAACTGACTGATACTACAGTCTACTCGGCGTAAATAATGTTCTGTATTTCGAAAATACTTGCTACACTCATAATGCCGTGAACACATATGTAGGGGTAGCTGAAGATCAAAGACCTTGCCATACTTGTAATGCCAGTCTGCTGCTTGTAAAGCCAACGTATCAGCAGATGGAATTCTTTTAAGATTAAGTCTTATCTTATTAGGCTAGAAACAAGGATGAGTGGACGTCTTGGTATTAGGGTGGAGGGGCTTCTATCAAGTAGTGAGATGATTCTTGTTCTGTACTAACATAGATGGATCTAGAAGTGGACTGGCCGGCCAGAAGATTCTCCAACACAATAGTGGTCCACCAGAACATTTTAAGGGTGTTATGGTCTATTTATTAAGGATTGTTGGAGGTTGAGCCCCCAGAATCATTATACTAATTACCTCTTGGATCCTACGTCCAACACTGGATGAACTTGTGGTCTGACCATGTAAACTTCTGATGTGCCGCCATTGTGCTATGAAGTCAACTGATAGGTGGTACTGACTGACACTATAGCCCAATGTATGGTTCTGTTATTTCTGAAATGATTGTTACCCTTGTAATGTGATGAACACATATATAAGGGTAGCTGAAGATCAAAGATTTAGCAGTACTCCTAATGCCAGTCTGCTGCTTGTAAAGCCAACACATCAACAGATGAGATTCAAGATTAAAGGAGTTCACTAGGGAAGTTACCATCACTTAATTCCTCTGAAGTTTTGTTTGTGACAAACCCAGAAGTTCCGGATTGGGAACCAGCACCAAGACTTACGCTCGTGGCCATGAAAAAATTGCCGCGGGCATGTGAAGTCGGCTCTGCCCGAGGCCCGATGGCAGAGCAGACTGCGCATGCATAGAAGTTTGAACTCAGCGCCGGAAGACGCGGAGAGAGGCCGTTCCAGACGAAGATGGAGGCGGCCTTAGAAATCTCTCGCAGCATTGTGGACGCCCCCAGTGCTGTTTGAGTGCTGGGGACCACCCCCAGTGCTGTGAGAGAACTCATTTGCATACAGAAGAAAACCGGGATTTCTACTGAACAGCGGCGCGGAGAAGACATCTAAAGGTAGGAGAAGAATAGCCTTTCTTAAGGCTATTCCTACATGTTTGTGAGAAAAAATGTCATTTTAAAGATAGAATCCCTTTAATAGCACCAATAACTTTATCCAGCTTGAAACACAGAAGTCTACGGAGAGGGGATGAAGCTGCTGCTAGTTAGTAATTGTATTGCCTCATTCTGCACTGGGGAAGACTCTGTGTTGCATCTGCATTTATCATTTGGCTGTTGCTTTTAGGTTCAAAGGTTTAACCCTTTCTCAGGTGCCTGTGATTACATTGGTTTTCTATGCTCTATGTTCTCAGAACTGACAGCTGTTGATTTAATGTTGCCATGTCTACTAGCCAAACTTTGTCAACCAGTCAGAGGTTAGAGATGCAGAATCAACCTGGGCTCTAGAACAGCAACCAGTCATGGGCTGAGGCGGGGTATTTTAACCTGACAGTTCCATTACTCAAGTGCCTGTGATTACATTAGTTTTCTAGGCTCTATGTTCTCAGAACTCACTCCCTGTACCCAGTCTGTTTTCTACTGACTACCTGGTTTACTGGTTTTGTTTTACTCTTATAGTTACCTCTCATCTTGCCATTATGGCTTTTTCTGTGCCTTCTCTGACTCAACCATGGCCTGGGCTTCTGATATTCCTCTGATTTCTTTTCACTATTCTCGCAGTCTTCTAGTTTTTGCCCTCCATAGGTTTTCTAGCTTGGTCCTTACTCTGCAAGTGCACCTATTTCCTGACACATTGTTACGGGGTCACGACCTGGATCCCGAGCATCCAAGTCCATCCTACCTTTACACAAGTTCACAATATCTTGTTGGGTTCCACAGCTATAATGGCCTCTTGCTATTCCCCTTAGCTTCCATAAGCAACCACCAAATGCATAAAAACAAATGCAACAGTAGAAAAAAAATAGGCAAAAGTTAGTTTTGTACAAAGCTTGATCTATATTACTAGAATACACAATATCCAAAATGGTAAGCTTGGTTTTCCCTGGAATTACAAGAATTCTGGAAATGACGGTTCACCACAAGACTGAGCTATTACCTCCTGATAATTGAAGCGCATATGATGGCACATGATGTCGTAGTGCTGCCGAAAGGACGCATTGTATCCCTTCACTCGATGAGATTGGAAGGAATTTGGATAGTTGAATTGATATCTGTAAGGCAGAGCGAAAACCAAACCATTCCGGTCACCGTATCGATGCAGAAGGTTCAGTATGGTGCTCCCGGCTGTCTTGTGCGTCTTCAGAAACATGATATGCTGTTTAGGTTGGCATGTCCGGTAAGAAGGTGGAGGCTCCTCAGTTACCAGGTGTAGTGGAGGAATCTGGGAAGACCTGAGGACACATAAAGTCTACTTTACATGTCGGTATAGCTTGTCAACCAGAAGAGCTTGCAAAGGTGACACAAGTACTTGTCCAAGTATATCAATCATGTATGAATCTACTGTCTCCTATGTGTGAAGTACAAGGAGCCTCCACGCCATGGTCATTGGACCGAAACGTCCCTGCTTAACATTGGATCCATTTCTCATGTATACCTAAATACCGTTTTTTCCATGGCGCATCGACCTCTGTTACCTTCACAATAATTGTATTTGTTTATTCATCGCTGAATCAAGACTGTGCAGCAGATCATTTCTTTTTTGGATAGTGACAGGGTCGGAAGACCCATTTTCTGCTTGTACCTCAATCCAATATATGAGTGTGCGGTTCCACTGTTTTACATTCTTACATTCTGTGTGTCTCATGTCTCCTTTGTCTTCCCCTCTGCTTTTGTCTCTTATGCCTTATATGAATCTCCTCCATCTTCTGTGTGTCTCCTCTCTCCTATGTTTTTTATGTGTTCTATATCTCCCCTGCCTTCTATGTTTTCTCTTCCTCCTATATCCCCCCCCCTTCTGTCTATATCCTCCCTGTCTCCTCTCTTATGCCTATATCTCCCTTATCTCCTGTTACTTTTGCCTTGTATTTCTCCTATGTCTCCACTGTCTCCTATATATCATGTGTCTTTCCTGTTGTCCCTACCTCCTTGGTCACTTCTACCTTTTATGTGACCCATGTCCCCTATGTCCCTCTTGCCTTCTATGTCTTTCTTGCCTCCTGTGTCTTCCTGCCTCTTATGTCTCCCCTGCTTTCTGTATCTCCTCTGCCACCTATGTCTCTTCTGCCTCCTATGTCTCTCTTGCCTCCTGTGTCTCCCTTGCCTCCTATGTCTCTCTTGCCTCCTGTGTCTTCCCTGTCTCCTGTGTCTCCCCTACCTCCTATGTTTCTTCTTCCTCCTGGGTCTTTCCATCTCCTGTGTTTGATGTACCTCCTATGTCTCTCTCGACTCCCGTGTCTTCCCTGCCTCCTATGTTTTCCCTGCCTCCTGGGCCTTCACATCTCTTATGTCTCCCTGCCTTCTGTCTCTCCCCGTCTCCTTTGTTTCCTATGCCTTCTATGTCTCTCTTGCCTCCTGTGTCTTCCCGTCTCCTGTGTCTTCCCATCTCCTGTGTTTTCCTTGTCTTCTATGTTTCTTCTGCCTCCTGTGTCTTCCTATCTGCTGTTTTCCCTGTCTCCTATGTCTCTCTTGTCTCCTGTGTCTTCCCATCTCTTATGTCTCCCCTGCCTTCTTGGTCTTCCCACCTCCTTTGTCTTCTCTGCCTCCTATGTTTCCCCTAACCCTTGTGTCTTTCCATCTCCTATATTTTCCTTGCCTTTGGTGTCTTTGCGTCTCTTATGTCTTCCTTGCCTTTTATGTCTTCTCGTCTCCTATGTCTTCTCTGCCTAATGTGTCTTCCCTGCCTCCTGTGTCTTCCCATCTCCTGTGTCTTCCCTGCCTCCTGTGTCTTCCCTGCCTCCCGTGTCTTCCCTGCCTCCTGTGTCTTCCCTACCTCCTGTGTCTTCCTTGCCTCCTGTGTCTTCCCATCTCCTGTGTCTTCCCTACCTTCTGTGTCTTCCCATCTCCTGTGTCTTCCCTGCCTCCTGTGTCTTCCCTGCCTCCTGTGTCTTCCCTGCCTCCTGTGTCTTCCCTGCCTCCTGTCTCTCCTCTGCCTCCTGTGTCTTCCCTGCCTCCCATGTCTTCCCTGCCTCCTGTGTCTTCCCTACCTCCTGTGTCTTCCTTGCCTCCTGTGTCTTCCCATCTCCTGTGTCTTCCCTACCTTCTGTGTCTTCCCATCTCCTGTGTCTTCCCTGCCTCCTGTGTCTTCCCTGCCTCCTGTGTCTTTCCTGCCTCCTGTGTCTTCCCTGCCTCCTGTCTCTCCCCTGCCTCCTGTGTCTTCCCTGCCTCCTGTGTCTTCCCTTTCTCCCGTGTCTTCCCTGCCTCCTGTGTTTTCCCATCTCCTGTGTCTTCCCTACCTTCTATGGTTCTTATATGTCCTACATCTCTCTTACCTTGAGTCTCTTCTGCTTAATACGCGTCTCATTCCTCCTTTGTTTCCATGTCTTCTAGGACTATATCTTCTACTAGAGAATGTGGTGGGGTATAATACATACTCCTGCCTTATAAATCAGGGACATGCAAGCTACAACCACAGAGTCTAGAAATAATGGACTATTCCCACTGATCATATACAGTAAATGTTTCGCTCACTCATGTCTGTTTAGGAACATTGCTCCCAGATGGTATGAATAGCAAATATGTAGGAAATATTTTAATCCTGGGAAGTATGTGAAGACTTGGTCCCATGGGGTTGTCTCCTCAGAGATGCTCGTGGGAGCCAGTGAGCTGCAGCTGGTAAAATATCCTCATTTGGTGGTCAAAGATACCAATAATGTAGTCTGGGGTAAATGAGGTTTAGCTGCAATACCAGAGGCTGCTCATATTTTATTTCTCTTACTTATATATCGATAACGTATTCTGCATCAACATTGTGCCCATGGAGAAGAGTGGCCGCCAAAAATAAAAACATCTTATCTCATGCATCTACATAAAGAGGTCCTTTCACCAGCTCCAGTTCTTTGCATCCTTTAATAGTCACCCCACCACTGATTCTGGCGCAGTTGCATTTTTTTCTCTAGCACCCACCATTCCTGAGCAATCGGTGCAGATGGTTTTGGTTCCTGATATGCTAACTAGACTCTCTAGTGAATAGTGGGTGGTGTCAGGGAGGAGCAGGAAAGAGGGCGTGACTCCGAGATCCAATCAGAGGCAGCCACAGTCAGAGCTACAGACACCCCTTGTCTGTAGTCACCTGACATCACCCACTTGTCATTAGAGAGGCTAGTTAACATCTCAGGAACCAAAACTACCAGCATTGATTGCTCAGGAATGCTGGGGGCTAGAGAAAATATTTCAGCTGAGCTAGAATCAGTGGAGCAATAACATTTTTTAAAAAAGCTAGAGTTGGTGAAAGATCATCTCTAAAGCAGTTCATTGACATTAACCACAGGTCCGATACTAATTCGTCATTCACTCACCTCTTCGGGAAGTGGATCCCCAAAATCTGTATAGTAAATCCGATGGCCATAAGGGCTACAAGGCCAAAACCCAGGAATTGTATCCTGCAGACTTGACTTAACCTCATTCTCCTGTAGGGAACATAAGTGAGGATGATATTAGATATCAGAGGGCGAGGACTCAGTACATACATGGCAGATTGCACTAACCACTTGGCAGCAGCGCCATATGTATGTGGCCAGGTATGACACCACATGGTATGGACCCTGAGGATTTGGTAGATGGATCACCTTAAATCTGCTCCTTGATCTCTGCTGTTGGATTTTGACTGTGTATTACAGCCATTGACCCAATTTGGGTAACCAGCACTATCTGTGCTTCAGTTCCTCACCGGGATCTTTAGTCTGGGGCATATCTATAGGGAGTATAGTGGTAGCAATCAATACCAAGCCCTGAACCCTAAGGGGTGCCAGAGTCTAAAGTGCCTGTGATTGTAACAAACCCTCTACCCTTTAGTCTAGATCTAAATCTGATTGTTCATATCCACTGACAGCAGAGATCTGGTGGAAAGCAAAGCTATACTAGATACTCATGGAGCTGAGCAAATCTCGCCCCAATCTCTCCTACCTCTTCTTCCGTCTCTTCTTCAGTGTCCATGCTGCGTCTCCTCTCACCTCCTCCTATCACATAGGATTAGCCAGCAGCAAATTTTTGAATTTTTTTTTTTTTTTTAGTAAATGTTCCTCCAAAATGAGATAATTTTTGGAAGAAGGAGAGACAGGCTGTGAGTGACCATCTGTGAGGAGGTGGGACGGGACCATAAGATGACACAGCACTCAGACTGATGGCTGGGATTCCAGAGCGTAGGGGAAGGGCGGCCACTACTTTTAATGAGGTGACCGAGGATGGAGCCAGTTACTCATTGACAAGTTTAATTGCGAAGTGACATACAGTATGCGGACTATGCTCGCCGGGTTGTGACATTTTATATAACCCCCCCTTTATGTAGGACATCAATCTTACTCAAGAACAACCTCTTGTCCCATTCTCAAGTATTCTTTTTATAGCCCGGGCCTTTTGTCACAAGGACCTAGATTGAGGAAGACTTTTAAGAAAGTGCTTTCCCCGGAAAATGAGCCTCTTTGTAGTGCGGACACCCTTTATAAGAGCGGCTTGTGTAGACATTTTAATGAGGTTGCCTAACACGGGGATAATTGAAAATCTTGTTCTTATAAGTGAGAGTCGCACCAAAGTGCAATTCACAATGTAAAAACTGCCTTGGGGTAAAAACATACAACTGACGGCACTTGTGTGAGAACAGCAGTAGCACTGGCACAACGTACTTGCAACCTCAGGTATCTGCTCACATTTCAATCCAATAATGACTGTAAAAATAATATCCTTTGTGTTAATATCTTCTTGATAAGTAACACTCCTGGTGATCTAAAGCATGGAAGGGGTAAACGATCCAAGTGAAAAGATTGATAATAGTATCCCTGGTGGTCTAGGACAGTACAGGTGATAATTATAACATCCCTAGAGGGATACAGCATGGAAGGGGTAAACGATCCCAGTGAAAAGATTGATAATAGTATCCCTGGTGGTCTAGGGCAGTACAGGTGTTAATTATAACATCCCTAGAGGAATACAGCATGGAAGGGGTAAACGATCCCAGTGAAAAGATTGATAATAGTATCCCTGGTGGTCTAGGACAGTACAGGTGATAATTATAACATCCCTAGAGGGATACAGCATGGAAGGGGTAAACGATCCCGGTGAAAAGATTGATAATAGTATCCCTGGTGGTCTAGGGCAGTACAGGTGTTAATTATAACATCCCTAGAGGGATACAGCATGGAAGGGGTAAACGATCCCAGTGAAAAGATTGATAATAGTATCCCTAGTGGTCTAGGGCAGTACAGGTGTTAATTATAACATCCCTAGAGGAATACAGCATGGAAGGGGTAAACGATCCAAGTGAAAAGATTGATAATAGTATCCCTGGTGGTCTAGGACAGTACAGGTGATAATTATAACATCCCTAGAGGGATACAGCATGGAAGGGGTAAACGATCCCAGTGAAAAGATTGATAATAGTATCCCTGGTGGTCTAGGGCAGTACAGGTGTTAATTATAACATCCCTAGAGGAATACAGCATGGAAGGGGTAAACGATCCCAGTGAAAAGATTGATAATAGTATCCCTGGTGGTCTAGGACAGTACAGGTGATAATTATAACATCCCTAGAGGGATACAGCATGGAAGGGGTAAACGATCCCGGTGAAAAGATTGATAATAGTATCCCTGGTGGTCTAGGGCAGTACAGGTGTTAATTATAACATCCCTAGAGGGATACAGCATGGAAGGGGTAAACGATCCCAGTGAAAAGATTGATAATAGTATCCCTAGTGGTCTAGGGCAGTACAGGTGTTAATTATAACATCCCTAGAGGAATACAGCATGGAAGGGGTAAACGATCCAAGTGAAAAGATTGATAATAGTATCCCTGGTGGTCTAGGACAGTACAGGTGATAATTATAACATCCCTAGAGGGATACAGCATGGAAGGGGTAAACGATCCCAGTGAAAAGATTGATAATAGTATCCCTGGTGGTCTAGGGCAGTACAGGTGTTAATTATAACATCCCTAGAGGAATACAGCATGGAAGGGGTAAACGATCCCAGTGAAAAGATTGATAATAGTATCCCTGGTGGTCTAGGACAGTACAGGTGATAATTATAACATCCCTAGAGGGATACAGCATGGAAGGGGTAAACGATCCCGGTGAAAAGATTGATAATAGTATCCCTGGTGGTCTAGGGCAGTACAGGTGTTAATTATAACATCCCTAGAGGGATACAGCATGGAAGGGGTAAACGATCCCAGTGAAAAGATTGATAATAGTATCCCTAGTGGTCTAGGGCAGTACAGGTGTTAATTATAACATCCCTAGAGGAATACAGCATGGAAGGGGTAAACGATCCCAGGGAAAAGATTGATAATAGCATCCCTGGTGGTCTAGGGCAGTACAGGTGTTAATTATAACATCCCTAGAGGGATACAGCATGGAAGGGGTAAATGATCCCGGTGAAAAAATTGATAATAGTATCCCTAGTGGTCTAGGGCAGTACAGGTGTTAATTATAACATCCCTAGAGGAATACAGCATGGAAGGGGTAAACGATCCCGGTGAAAAAATTGATAATAGTATCCCTAGTGGTCTAGGGCAGTACAGGTGTTAATTATAACATCCCTAGAGGAATACAGCATGGAAGGGGTAAACGATCCCAGGGAAAAGATTGATAATAGTATCCCTGGTGGTCTAGGGCAGTACAGCTGTTAATTATAACATTCCTAGAGGGATACAGCATGGAAGGGGTAAATGATAGGGTAATAAATGAAAGGGTTAAAGAAAGCATCTCTGGTGGGCTAGGCAGTGAAAACGTTAACAATGCTATCCCTGGTGGTCTAGAGCAGTATAGTTTTAATGATAGCATCCCCAGTTGGCTAAGACTTGGAAGGGGTAAGTGATACCACTCCAACTGGACTATCACACTAGAGAAAGGATTAAAGATAGCATGAGGCCAATGGACAGAGCAGTGAAAAGATTGACAATAGCATCCCTGGTGGTCTAGGGAAGTACAGTTAATGATATCATCCCTGGTGGACTAGGGCATGGAAGGGATAAATGATGACATCCCTTCTGGTCTATCATAGTAAACGAAGGCTTCACGGCAGTGAAAAGATTGACAATAATATCCCTGGTGGTCTAGAGCAGTGCAGGTGTGGATGATAATATCTGTGGTGGCTGCGGCGCCCCTTTTATCAACTGGAAATGTTATTCCTGTTACTTTACCCTCATTACAGTCCTGGGCGAGAAAGAGGATGTCCTTCATATTTAGGCCCGGGTCACATCTGCCTTTGGGTCATTCCGTTCCCCTCTCAGGTCATTCCTGCAAGCACCACTTTTCTCTCCGCATTTTTTGGAAACCACACAGACCACTTTAGTCTATGGAATCCGTGGGTTTCTTAAGGTAACCACTTTTTTATGCGGATTACGTTTCCGTTCGGGGGCTTCCCAGATGTGAACCAGGCCATATTTTTGATATTTCTAAGATGTTGACCCAATCTTATCTTTAATGCTCTTTTAGTGCTACCCATAGAGAAATTTTTCATGGGCACGTATTTTGGGCATACATTACCCCTCTTGTTACACATGTCACATGGCCTGTGCAGGATAATTTCCCTTGTGTATCCATAAGTTGATTTATTTCCTAATGTTTTTGCTATGTACCTGACCCTATAGTTGGGTCTTAGCTAAGAATGGGCCAATGTTTTTGTGGAGTTCTCCTGAATCAGTGGCTTTGGCTATTGTAATATTGTGGTATTATTAAATACATTTGGTCATTGTAAGGTAAGTTTTGTTCTCACCCTGTAGGTGTTTTATATTTTGATTTTCCTGCAATATTCTCCTCAGGTTATTTGGCATTTCCATATGTGTTTGTTGTGCTTGTCCTATTGTTGCACACTATTCCTCTACAGTAGACTCCGGTCATGCACAATTCCTTCTTTGTCTCATGAATTGACTTTTAGGTATATTGCTAAGACACCTGGGTAAGTTCTCAAAGTCTAGCTGTTTAGTCAAGAGGTTGACTCTTAAATGGGATTTGTTGTTTTTTGAATAAAAATGGTTAATTTTTTCTTTAAAAAATCCTGAAAAGGACAATCGCCACCCACACAAAAACAATGCCATCGATGAAATGATACCAGACGACCTGGCTCAACCAAGGCCTCACTCCCTGAAAAGTGCCCAACTCTTCCTATCTTCGTATGAACAGGTTAGCCTTGCTTGGGGTGAATGTTGAGCCCATGGCGGTTCCCCGCACATGGAGATAAAAGTCAATATTAGAAATAATGTAACTATGCTATAGATACCACAAAAAATGCTATAATTTTTTGAATATATTTAGTATTTTTGCATTCTAATTCATGAGACTCTGGATACGAAACACTGGACATGGTGGAAGATATAGCGCTTCTTATATCTGCCTCCGATAGACATCAGGCTCAGCTAATATGGCATTTGTTATGTGAGCAAAAAGTGGAGCCTCATACTCTGTTATAAGGGCTGTATTATACTGGGCTCAGCCAAAATGGCTCCCTCCATCCTTGGAATACTAAGAGAAATTTGTTCCCCCTGGTAACATTGCAGTCTATTTAAAGGGGATGTCCACAATTTTTTTATAGCCTATCTTTATCTGATCTGTGGGCTGCTGGCTCTCGCGTGGATGAGCTCTTTAGGGTGGCATCCAATGCCCATCTTATACAGTGCACAGAGCTGGAATCAGATACCTCAGTATACTGTATAGTGGCCAGGCACCATTACTGCAGCTCAGCTCCCATTGACCTCAATGGCTGGCCACTATACAAGTATGAAGCTTTCTACTTCTAGATCTGTCCACTGTATAGTATGGGGATCAGAACCAACCCAAAAGAGCTGATCCATACTGGAGAAAGGTGTCAGCCCATCACTTATCTTAATAGCCCATAAATAGTCCATAGTATAGGGGATAAGCGTCAGATTACTGGGGGTCCGACCACCTGGTCTACCAGTGATAAGGACATACAAGGCTTTAGGAGGAGTTTTGGTCATTCATTCTACTGATAGTTGGGGGACCCAAAATTTGGATCCCCAGTTATCTGGCAGTTATCTCCTCATATCAATCCATATATCCTCGATGAAGGAAGTTAATTATATCCAAAACACGTTGCCTGGAGAAAGATGCTGGAAGTTATTGGGTGACGTTACCAAAACTAAGCGCCTTCTTCTTTATGCAAGTAGGGTTGAACACCACTGGCCTGAGGAAGACCGCAGTTAGTAGACTGGACATTCAGCACTGCGAGTTGGAGGATCTACTAATGACTGCGAGGATCGAGACTGATATTGGGATTTGGATTGTATTAGTGTTGGACTGCCCCACCAGAGAACCAGAAGCTCCTTTGGTGGACCCAGGCTGTACTATAGTAATGGTTCAGCAAAAGGCACCCAGATCTAAAGGGTTCTCTGGTGTATAGGAGTTGTTAGAGGGTAGATGCCTATAATAATAATATCTGGTGGGCCCGAAGAATCTTAGTATCACTAAATCTGTATTGCTAAACTTTGAGAAGGACAACGAAGGAAAGACCTTTAGACATCTTATGTTATTATTAACCACTAGGCCACCAGAGATATTCATGAAACCACTGAATAATGGGGATATTATCATTATAAGTCACTATATTATATATATATATATACTATTCATTATCCCACCAGATTCCAGGGGTATTATTTATGAACCCAGTTGGACATTTTGGCCATAGAGACACTGGACCACCAGGGGTACACTGTGAAAAATAGCAAAATGTATCACCACAGGTGGACAAGAAAACGCACATCGGGGAGCCTCATGGATCACTACTTAGCAGGGTCACCAGGGATAGGACTCCAAATCTGGATCACATGGATCAGGCTGGTATGACAAGGTAAAAATAGCCAATAGTGTCGTATGTGGTAATAGTAGCTACTTCGTCGTAATTTTGGTTTAACCCCAACCCTCACCTTACACAACCATGTACTTCTAGTTATGGGGACATACTGTGGTGTAAAGAAATTTCACACTAGACTCTACACAACCATGCACTTCAAGACACGGCGCCGCCATATTGTATTATCCAGATGTGTCCCTTACCCTAGACAGAAGTGTTGTGACGTGTCCCTCACCTTATACAACCATCCACTCCCAGTCTTGGGGCTATATTATGGTGGCCTGGGGTGTTCTTCACCCTACATACACATATATTCCTCCTCCAGGTACCATATTGTATTGTCCAGATCTGTCCCTCAACCTAACCAACCATGGTGTTCATGCTGTGGTCTCCATAAGTGTCCCTCACCTTATACAACCATGTCTAGAGGTACCATCAACCAACATAACCATACACTCCTAGACATGGCACCATATTATACCGTACAGATGATTCCTTCACCCTAAACAACTATGCTCTTCAGGTTTTGGGACCATATAGTAGTGTCCATAGGTGTCCTTCATCTTATACAATCATGGACTCCTAGTCATAGGATTATAGGTGTACATAACCATGCGCTCCTAGTATGGGAGCCATAGTGTGGTGTTCAGATGTGTCCTTCACCTTACACAACCTTGCTCTTCTCATCTTAGAACCATATAGTGGTATCCAGATGTGTTCCTCACCCTATAAATCATGATCATCTCCTTTCATAGAACCATATGTGTCCCATCTTATACAAATGTACTCTACTAGTCATGGCGCCATAATGTGGTGTCAAGAGATGCCTGTGACCCTACAAACCACGGATTCCTATTTATAGAACCCTATTGTGATGTCCAGAAATGTCCTTCACCCTAGAAAAGTCCAATTTTATCTTGTCCTTAGTACTATACTGTATGTATGTCTGGAGACACAGATCTATACCCATAAGACACAAGTACATGGCCCATGTGGTATATAGTCTACAAGTATGTAGTGGCCCTCAGGGCATGTGGCCCCCGGTCCGCGCCTCTGTGCTAACGATCCCATAGTAATTACATAGATGTATAAGCCAAGATGGTTTCCAGATGTAGAAACAGAAAGTGCACATGTGGTTCAGAGACCGTGAGCTGTATATTATACACATGTGTGCGGGTGACATGTAATAATACACATCTGATAGCTCACAATGTGTAGAATAAACACTGGTTACACAATACTTGTACAGCTAGTCATGTAGACACTAGGAGAGCCAAGAGCCATTACATGGTACTTCTATTTATCTATAACATATCTATCATCTATCTATCTATCTATCTATCTATCTATCTATTTATTTATCTATAACATATCTATTTATCTATCTATCGATCTATCTACTATCCATCTATCTATCTCCTATCTATCTATCTATCTATCTATCTATCTATCTATCTATCTCCTATCTATCTATCTATCTATCTATCTATCTATCTATCTATCTATCTATCTATCTCCTATCTATCTATCTATCTATCTCCTATCTATCTATCTATCTATCTATCTATCTATCTCCTATCTATCTATCTATCTATCTATCTATCTATCTATCTTTCTATCTCCTATCTATCTATCTATCTATCTATCTATCTATCTATCTCCTATCTATCTATCTATCTATCTATCTCCTATCTATCTATCTATCTATCTATCTATCTATCTCTCTATCTCCTATCTATCTATCTATCTATCTATCTATCTATCTATCTATCCATCCATCCATCTCCTATCTATCTATCTCCTATCTATCTATCTATCTATCTATCTATCTATCTATCTATCTATCTTCTATCTATCTATCTATCTATCTATCTATCTATCTATCTCCTATCTATCTATCTATCTATCTATCTATCTATCTATCTCCTATCTATCTATCTATCTATCTATCTATCTATCTATCTATCATCTATCTATCTATCTCTCTCTCTCTCTATCTCTTATCTATCTATCTATCTATCTATCTATCTATCTATCTCCTATCTATCTATCTATCTCCTATCTATCTATCTATCTATCTATCTATCTTCTATCTATCTATCTATCTATCTATCTATCTATCTATCTCCTATCTATCTATCTATCTATCTATCTCCTATCTATCTATCTATCTATCTATCTATCTATCTATCTATCTATCTATCTATCTATCTCTCTCTCTCTATCTCCTATCTATCTATCTATCTATCTATCTATCTATCTATCTATCTCCTATCTATCTATCTATCTATCTATCTATCTATCGATCTTATCTATCTATCTCCTATCTATCGATCTATCTATCTATCTATCTATCTATCTATCTATCTATCTATCTATCTATGAATCATCTGTCACCTCTCAGGTCGCACTCACCTGTCTGGGTGTAGTCTGGAGGTGTCCTCAGCTGTCCTCAGATTATTGAGTGATGGCCGGCGTCCCCCTTCCTCTACCTCTTCTTCTCTTACAATGTGTCTTTCTTTTGTTCCTCATTTATCTCTGCTCTTTGTCCCCCTCACTCACCCTTGACAATGGGACGGGCCCTGTGTCCTCTCGCCTTTCATTCATAGACTCTGCCTCAGAACTTTCTGCCTGCTCCCCCCTAGCCCCTTCTCTTCATAGTTGACTTCACTCTCTCTCCCTCCCCTGCTGTCTCTGTCCCTCTTTCCTCCTCTCCACCCTGCGCCTCTGATTTTCCAGCCTTCTCTCGTCTTCTTTGCTTCTTTATCCTTCTATCCCTCCTTCTTCCATCTGTTCTCCCCTTATCCTCTCTCTACTTTTCTCCTAACTCTGTTCCTGTCTGTCTCTCTCCTTTTGGAGCCTCCCCTCGCCCTCTCATTTTGTCTCCCCCTCCTTTCTCTCCCCTTCTTCTTTCTTCATCTCTTCTTACTTCTCCATCTGTCCTCCGAATTCTTTCCTAACAAAAGTGCTATTTAGCGATCCTGCTGTTATTCACCAGGAGACAGGAGGAGGAGGAGGAGGAGGAAGAGGAGGGAGGTCCAGGGACAGAGAAAGAGGAGAGTGTGCTGTCTGTATGGGGGGAATCTCATACCCTGGACACAGGAAACTTCCTGACTTCTTATTCAACCTGAGGCAAAGAAGACGGAGACAAAAGTGGAGACAAGAGGGTAGGGCGAAATCGGGAGTAGTCATAGACACTTCTGTAATGTCTGCCAGAGTTCCTGGCGGTATCTGTGACCCTCAGAGAACATTCAAAACCATCAAGGAGATCTTCTAGGTCAACCCTCAAAAATATTTTCAACCATCAAGGAGGTCTTCTTCTACGTCAACCCTCAAAGAGTTTTGAACCTCAAAGAAAATTTTTGATCATCAAGGAGATCTTCTTCTACATCAATTCCTTGGTGGTGGATGATCTCCAATATTGGTCAGTATGGAATCTGCTCATAGATCTGAAACTTGAAGAACATCTAAAGATGACCCTAAACATTAGATCCCACCAATTTCGACAACATGGAGCTACTAGATTTTGATCTTTTGTTAGGCTTCTTTTGTACTATGTTTTCCAGTGTTCTTCATGTGTCCGGAGAGTTTTAGAAATTGTAACCCCGACCCTTAGGCATATAGGTATAGGTCAGAGGAGGCATCCACCATGTGGTGAAGTGTAAGGTACAAAGGTAGAGCCATCGACTATGTCTTAACCCTTCTTCGGCATGTAGTCTGTACACACATCTTAACTCTTCAGAGACCAAAAAGTTCTGAGGGGTTCTTACTTTTTTGAAGACAATGACATAGCAACAAGAGAAGTTATCAGGGCGAATGTATGAGGTTACTACAAGTAATATAAGTCTCAGAATCACTTCTTCTGGTGGGTCCAATGTATCCCACCGAGGGTAGGACAGGGGTATGATGTCATGTCCTAATCACGGTGACAATAAAGCTAGTGAATAGTTCAGACCTCCTGAGCATGACCTCATAACTTTCACGTATGTAGCGGTTCTATAGTGTAGTGTTTGTGCAGAGGTCTCGGGGGCGCCAGCTACGCCTCTGCTTGGACGTATGCCATGTGTTTAACTCTCCGCTTGCAAATAACTTGCAAACTCTCGTCATTTTAACTCCTCAACCACTGTAGTCACATTTTGGCAAAAAGTTGCACATCATGGGAGACGCACCCGCTCTCCACTTGCCAGAAACTTTTGCACTGTTTTAATTGACGTACAGATCTCCACCTTAGACAATCCATAGATTTTTTTTTAAAGGGATCCTTCAACAATAAGCTAATAGCCATACTTGCCAACTCTCCCGGAAGCTACAGAAGGCTCGCCCCAAAAAGTGGTGACTTCTCCGACTTAAGTACATTTGGCAACACCCCCTTTCAATGAAGAATTGCAGGCCTCCATAGAGATTCAATGAAAGGTTTGGCTCCAGGTCAACCACTTCTTAATGAAGACCTTTGACTGCCCACTAATTTCCTCCCTAGTGGTCGGAACATAGTATTACAAGCTGGCCATTTAAATGAATGGTTGACCATGTCATACATGATTGGGTCTTATAGTAAGAGGTGCTCTTATGCGGTATTATACAGGTCTTGACTATATACATTCTTTATACTGCACCTCCTGAGTACTTACGACAGTGGATCGCCTACCATGTGATCTGGTAGATTCAGTGGGATCCCCATTGTAAAACTTGACCTCTAAAAAGAAATAGGTTGTACATTATGCAATTTATTCACTAGATTCTCTGTATTTTCTGTTACAAAGTCATAAAGGTAGATGTAAATAATAAAATTCTGCCTACTAGGGGGAGCGCATGACATATAGATTCAGTAAGCAACAAAGCTCCCCCCTTATAGTGATGGTGGAAGTAGGGGATGGATGTGTTATACAGCGCTGCAGGATCCAGAGCATCGGGTGCTGCAAAACGTGCAATAGATCTAGGAGTAGGAGAATTAGAACACAGTTTAGTCAGAGTTCATCAATTACAGACAGATTAGTGATAGAAGTCATAGATCTCAGTGAGGGAAAATATCTGTGTAAGACTGACTGTATCAGTAACATAGACCGACCAAGGACAGGTAACCCTTTATTGTCAGTAAGATTCTTCTTCATCACTTTTCAAATTGACTCACAAATACAGTATGCCTCCTAAATAACAATGGAGAATTTACAAGTCATCAAAACTGGCTCATTTTTCTACAAAACCACTGCTTTTTGTAAAATAACAATATAAGGATTGTAGGGATCCACATCTTACTATACAAGACCTACAGTCTATAAAACATAGTGTAGAATACTCTTAGGGCTCCTAGGAACCTATCTATAATACATAGTGTAGAATACTCTTAGGGTTCCTAGGAACCTATCTATAAAACATAGTGTAGAATACTGTCAGGGCTCCTAGGAACCTATCTATAAAACATAGTATAGAACACTCTTAGGACTCCCAGGAACCTATCTATAAAACATAGTGTAGAATACTCTTAGGGCTCCCAGGAACCTATCTATAAAACATAGTGTAGAATACTGTCAGGGCTCCTAGGAACCTATCTATAATACATAGTGTAGAACACTCTTAGGGCTCCTAGGAACCTATCTATAAAACATAGTGTAGAACACTCTTAGGGCTCCTAGGAACCTATCTATAATACATAGTGTAGAACACTCTTAGGGCTCCTAGGAACCTATCTATAAAACATAGTGTAGAACACTCTTAGGGCTCCTAGGAACCTATCTATAAAACATAGTGTAGAACACTCTTAGGGCTCCTAGGAACCTATCTATAAAACATAGTGTAGAATACTCTTAGGGCTCCTAGGAACCTATCTATAAAACATAGTGTAGAACACTCTTAGGGCCCCTAGGAGCCTATCTATAAAATATAGTGTAGAATACTCTTAGAGCTCCTAGGAACTTATCTATAAAACATAGTGTATAACACTGTCAGGGCTCCTAGGAACCTATCTATTAAACATAGTGTAGAATACTCTTAGGGCTCCTAGGAACCTATCTATAAAACATAGTATAGAACACTCTTAGGACTCCCAGGAACCTATCTATAAAACATAGTGTAGAATACTCTTAGGGCTCCTAGGAACCTATCTATAAAACATAGTGTAGAATACTCTTAGGGCTCCTAGGAACCTATCTATAAAACATAGTGTAGAATACTCTTAGGGCTCCTAGGAACCTATCTATAAAACATAGTGTAGAATACTCTTAGGGCTCCTAGGAACCTATCTATAATACATAGTGTAGAACACTCTTAGGGCTCCTAGGAACCTATCTATAAAACATAGTGTAGAATACTCTTAGGGCTCCTAGGAACCTATCTATAAAACATAGTGTAGAACACTCTTAGGGCTCCTAGGAACCTATCTATAAAACATATTGTAGAACACTCTTAGGGCTCCTAGGAACCTATCTATAAAACATAGTGTAGAATACTCTTAGGGCTCCTAGGAACCTATCTATAAAACATAGTGTAGAATACTGTCAGGACTCCTAGGAACCTATCTATAATACACAGTATAGAACACTCTTAGGGCTCCTAGGAACCTATCTATAAAACATAGTGTAGAATACTCTTAGGACTCCTAGGAACCTATCTATAAAACATAGTGTAGAACACTCTTAGGACTCCTAGGAACCTATCTATAAAACATAGTGTAGAATACTCTTAGGGCTCCTAGGAACCTATCTATAAAACACAGTGTAGAACACTCTTAGGACTCCTAGGAACCTATCTATAAAACATAGTGTAGAACACTCTTAGGGCTCCTAGGAACCTATCTATAAAACATAGTGTAGAACACTCTTAGGACTCCTAGGAACCTATCTATAAAACGTAGTGTAGAACACTCTTAGGACTCCTAGGAACCTATCTATAAAACATAGTGTAGAATACTCTTAGGGCTCCTAGGAACCTATCTATAAAACACAGTGTAGAACACTCTTAGGACTCCTAGGAACCTATCTATAAAACACAGTGTAGAACACTCTTAGGACTCCTAGGAACCTATCTGTAAAACATAGTGTAGAATACTCTTAGGGCCCCTAGGAACCTATCTATAAAATATAGTGTAGAATACTCTTAGAGCTCCTAGGAACCTATCTATAAAACATAGTGTAGAACACTGTCAGGGATCCTAGGAACCTATCTATAATATATAGTGTAGAACACTGTCAGGGATCCTAGGAACCTATCTATAATACATAGTGTAGAACACTGTCAGGGATCCTAGGAACCTATCTATTAAACATAGTGTAGAATACTCTTAGGGCTCCTAGGAACCTATCTATAAAACATAGTGTGGAATACTCTTAGGGCTCCTAGGAGCCTATCTATAAAACATAGTGTAGAACACTCTAAGGGAACCTATCTATCCAATTTCTTGCTAAGGCGAACACTGCTGAATCTTTGTCAAAGTGAATGTATACCAAAGGAAGAATGGATGGTAAGCAGAGGATACAAACTCTGCTTACCACTTGTTTGTTTGGAAGGACCTTTCACTTCCTCCATCGATTCCAACTCTCCATTCTTTAGTAGATGCCGCTGCGCTAACTCCAACGCAGTTGGAACGTTTTTTCTTTCCCCCTCCATTTTTGAGCAATCTGTTTTTAATGGTAGTTTGATAGATAAGTCTTGGTAAAAAGCGAATAGGGTAGAAACATAGTAAATCGTTTAACCTCTTCCCTCTGGTAGCATTCTTCAATTTTCGTTTTTTTCATTTGCAAACCCTATAACTTCTTTTTTTCCAGTCACAGAGCCATCTGAGGGCTTAAGGTTTGAGACAAATTGTTCATAGTGATACCATCAAATATTCTGTACAATGTCCTGGAAAGCTGGAGATAAAAATCAGAATGGGGTGGAATTGGAGAAAAACTGTATTTGTGCGACTTTCTTACAGGCTTCGTTTTTACGGCGTTCACTATGCAGCCAAACTGGCATGTCATCTGTATTCTATGTTTTGATACGATGCTGGGGATCCCAAAATGATATAGTGTTATTTACATTTTAACCCCTCCTTCCCCAGAGGGCTTGAACCTTCAATATTCTGATTGTACGTCCCATTGACTACTATAGTAACATTGCTATGACAGGCCTTGCAGACTTCAGAAGACTCCCAGCTGTCATAGGAACAGGTTGGCTCCAGCAAGTTCGATGCGTGGGAGTCAACCTGCAATGTTAAAGGTTGCAAGCCAGGAAGGTGGGGGGGGGGGCTTTTTTTTTTTTTACTTTAGGGACCACACAGCACAACAAGTTAAAGATGTTTTATTTCAGAGTCGGCTTGTATAAAAAGAGAGGACACTCAGCTAAACAAGAACACCGCAAAGAAAACATTACATGTGGACACGTCCATTGCTGCTTTGCCAGTAGGCAGAACAAGTTCTGTCGTTTAGGGGAAATTCAGCAGTTACTGAACTACAAATCCCAACTTGTAGGCGATACATTAGTCTGTCCCTGTACATTAGTCTGGCCCTGTACATTAGTCTGGCCCTGTACATTAGTCTGGTCCTGTACATTAGTCTGTCCCTGTACATTAGTCTGGCCCTGTACATTAGTCTGTCCCTGTACATTAGTCTGGTCCTGTACATTAGTCTGGTCCTGTACATTAGTCTGGCTCTGTACATTAGTCTGGCCCTGTACATTAGTCTGGCCCTGTACATTAGTCTGGCCCTGTACATTAGTCTGGCCCTGCACATTAGTCTGGTCCTGTACATTAGTCTGTCCCTGTACATTAGTTTGGCCCTGTACATTAGTCTGTCCCTGTACATTAGTCTGGCCCTGTACATTAGTCTGTCCCTGTACATTAGTCTGGCCCTGTACATTAGTCTGGTCCTGTACATTAGTCTGTTCCTGTACATTAGTCTGGCCCTGTACATTAGTCTGGCCCTGTACATTAGTCTGGCCCTGTACATTAGTCTGGCCCTGCACATTAGTCTGGCCCTGCACATTAGTCTGGCCCTGCACATTAGTCTGGCCCTGTACATTAGTCTGGCCCTGTACATTAGTCTGGCCCTGTACATTAGTCTGGCCCTGTACATTAGTCTGGCCCTGTACATTAGTCTGTCCCTGTACATTAGTATGGCCCTGTACATTAGTCTGGCCCTGTACATTAGTATGGCCCTGTACATTAGTCTGGCCCTGTACATTAGTCTGGTCCTGTACATTAGTCTGGCCCTGTACATTAGTCTGTCCCTGTACATTAGTCTGTCCCTGTACATTAGTCTGGCCCTGTACATTAGTCTGGCCCTGTACATTAGTCTGGCCCTGTACATTAGTCTGTCCCTGTACATTAGTCTGGCCCTGTACATTAGTCTGGCCCTGTACATTAGTCTGGCCCTGCACATTAGTCTGGCCCTGCACATTAGTCTGGCCCTGCACATTAGTCTGGCCCTGCACATTAGTCTGGCCCTGCACATTAGTCTGGCCCTGTACATTAGTCTGGCCCTGTACATTAGTCTGGCCCTGTACATTAGTCTGTCCCTGTACATTAGTATGGCCCTGTACATTAGTCTGTCCCTGTACATTAGTATGGCCCTGTACATTAGTCTGGCCCTGTACATTAGTCTGGTCCTGTACATTAGTCTGGCCCTGTACATTAGTCTGGCCCTGTACATTAGTCTGGCCCTGTACATTAGTCTGTCCCTGTACATTAGTCTGGCCCTGTACATTAGTCTGGTCCTGTACATTAGTATGGCCCTGTACATTAGTCTGTCCCTGTACATTAGTATGGCCCTGTACATTAGTCTGGCCCTGCACATTAGTCTGGCCCTGTACATTAGTCTGGCCCTGTACATTAGTCTGGCCCTGTACATTAGTCTGTCCCTGTACATTAGTCTGGCCCTGTACATTAGTCTGGTCCTGTACATTAGTCTGGCCCTGTACATTAGTCTGGCCCTGTACATTAGTCTGGCCCTGTACATTAGTCTGGCCCTGTACATTAGTCTGTCCCTGTACATTAGTCTGGCCCTGTACATTAGTCTGGTCCTGTACATTAGTCTGGCCCTGTACATTAGTCTGGCCCTGTACATTAGTCTGGCCCTGTACATTAGTCTGTCCCTGTACATTAGTCTGGCCCTGTACATTAGTCTGGTCCTGTACATTAGTCTGTCCCTGTACATTAGTATGGCCCTGTACATTAGTCTGGCCCTGTACATTAGTCTGGTCCTGTACATTAGTCTGGCCCTGTACATTAGTCTGGCCCTGTACATTAGTCTGGCCCTGTACATTAGTCTGGCCCTGTACATTAGTCTGGCCCTGTACATTAGTCTGGCCCTGTACATTAGTCTGGCCCTGTACATTAGTCTGTCCCTGTACATTAGTCTGGCCCTGTACATTAGTATGGCCCTGTACATTAGTCTGTCCCTGTACATTAGTATGGCCCTGTACATTAGTCTGGCCCTGCACATTAGTCTGGCCCTGTACATTAGTCTGGCCCTGTACATTAGTCTGGCCCTGTACATTAGTCTGTCCCTGTACATTAGTCTGGCCCTGTACATTAGTCTGGTCCTGTACATTAGTCTGGCCCTGTACATTAGTCTGGCCCTGTACATTAGTCTGGCCCTGTACATTAGTCTGGCCCTGTACATTAGTCTGTCCCTGTACATTAGTCTGGCCCTGTACATTAGTCTGGTCCTGTACATTAGTCTGGCCCTGTACATTAGTCTGGCCCTGTACATTAGTCTGGCCCTGTACATTAGTCTGTCCCTGTACATTAGTCTGGCCCTGTACATTAGTCTGGTCCTGTACATTAGTCTGGCCCTGTACATTAGTCTGGCCCTGTACATTAGTCTGGCCCTGGACATTAATTCTATACACGGAAGATTATTTGTCGTATTTATATTTATACAAATTCCAGCATCAATTGCTCAGGACTGGTGAGAGATAGAGAACAATATCCAACTGCTCCATAATCAGCGGAGTGGCGCCTATTGAATGATGCAAAGGGTTGGAGTTGGTGAGAGTTCCCCTTTAAGGGGCTATACAACAATGGATTCCCATGATATATTGCAATTTTCTAGGTTGTCCCAAATATTTACAATGTGAGCAGCTGAACTGTAGGTGGAGCTACAGCGGACTGACCGTTATGCAGTCTCCTCTTATACCCTGGAGATATCCTTGCTATATATTATTGTGTATCTTACATCTTCTTCCTCCAGGAGGGCTGAGCCCAAGGTTTAGCCCCCTCCGGTGCATTCTATAAAATTTGCCCCAGTCTTGCCATTTACACTATGTAATCAGTCTGTAATTGCCCCCCCCCCCCCCATCTCACGAGTACAAGTGGCCTAGAGAAGATGAGAAGATTAACATCTGCTGGATATGTGAGATTATGAGGCCAGGCCTGGTGCTCAGATGTCAGCGGTGGAGCTGCGCACACCAGACGGAGGCCGAGTGCTGAGCTGGCATGTACTAGAAGTGCAGCCTCATACACCGCAGTGTAGTCAGATCATATGGGGCTGCTATTATCCAGTAACAGCGCCATCCTTGCTTATAGGCTGTGTCTGGTATTGCAGCATAGACATCATTTCAGCTGCAGTACTTGACACAACCTATGGACAAGAGTGGCACCTTCTTACCATGACAATCTCTTAACACCTCCCTGTCAGGAACATTCATAGACCCCCAAATTGGATATCACAGGACAGTATGTCCAGAAAGGGAACACTGCGACCGCAACTCAATGGATCAAACTTAAGGTTTCAAACACTCTCTTTAAGGAGATTCAATTGTTTACCCTTCCTGGTTAATGAATCCAATGCGGGAGCCACAGTGAAGACTGACACAGACTGACAACTCTGACTAATCGCGTGCTACAATGTAACAATGTAAATGAAAACTTCTTCTGTAGTCCAGACCCGGAGACTTGTATACTGCGCTACTGATACACTGTAACAAACCCAACAGCAGGACTAAAGAAGGTTTTCTTCTTCCTGTACTTTCCCGAGCTGTTCTTACTTTTTCAATGCAGTTTTTGAGCAATGTTCACACTGTACATATGACTATAGAGGCGTCCACTGACAGCTCCAATGTAATTACTCACCTCCGGCCATAAGACACTTTGCTGAAGATCAGATTAGAAGCTTTACCTGAAGCTGCCATCTGTACAGGAGATGCCAAGCGGCCGGAGAGGGAAGAGTGACGGGATTAGTGGGCATGATGTGTGACAGGCTGAGGAGGACGGAGCATGTGACCAACCACAGTGCGGTATTACTTACCAGAGGAAGCTTTCTATGAACATCAAAGGTTTATGTCAGATTTATGACCGATCAGTAATAGAAAGACAGAATAAGTCATAATACTGCATAATACATCACATGGAAGAGCAATAACCACTGCCGTGTAATAATAACCTGATATATAGGCTGTATGCTCCTAAGATAGAAGTACTATTTATATCACAGTGGCGGTATTATAGTAGTTATATTCTTGTACATAGGAGCAGTATTATAGTAGTTATATTCTAGTACATAGGAGCAGTATTATAGTAGTTATATTCTAGTACATAGGAGCAGTATTATAGTAGTTATATTCTTATACATAGGAGCAGTATTATAGTAGTTATATTCTTGTACATAGGAGCAGTATTATAGTAGTTATATTCTTGTACATAGGAGCAGTATTATAGTAGTTATATTCTAGTACATAGGAGCAGTATTATAGTAGTTATATTCTTATACATAGGAGCAGTATTATAGTAGTTATATTCTTGTACATAGAGTGCAGTATTATAGTAGTTATATTCTAGTACATAGGAGCAGTATTATAGTAGTTATATTCTTGTACATAGTAGTAGTATTATAGTAGTTATATTCTTGTACATAGGAGCAGTATTATAGTAGTTATATTCTTGTACATAGGAGCAGTATTATAGTAGTTATATTCTTATACATAGGAGCAGTATTATAGTAGTTATATTCTTGTACATAGGAGTAGTATTATAGTAGTTATATTCTTGTACATAGGAGCAGTATTATAGTAGTTATATTCTTGTACATAGGAGTAGTATTATAGTAGTTATATTCTTGTACATAGGAGTAGTATTATAGTAGTTATATTCTTGTACATAGGAGTAGTATTATAGTAGTTATATTCTTGTACATAGGAGTAGTATTATAGTAGTTATATTCTTGTACATAGGAGTAGTATTATAGTCGTTATATTCTTGTATATAGAGGCAGTATTATAGTAGTTATATTCTTGTACATAGGAGCAGTATTATAGTAGTTATATTCTTGTACATAGGAGTAGTATTATAGTAGTTATATTCTTGTACATAGGAGTAGTATTACAGTAGTTATATTCTTGTACATAGGAGTAGTATTATAGTAGTTATATTCTTGTACATAGGAGTAGTATTATAGTAGTTATATTCTTGTACATAGGAGTAGTGTTATAGTAGTTATATTCTTGTACATAGGAGTAGTATTATAGTAGTTATATTCTTATACATAGGAGCAGTATTATAGTAGTTATATTCTTGTACATAGGAGTAGTATTATAGTAGTTATATTCTTGTATATAGAGGCAGTATTATAGTAGTTATATTCCTGTACATAGGAGTAGTATTATAGTAGTTATAGTCTTGTACATAGGAGTAGTATTATAGTAGTTATATTCTTGTACATAGGAGGTAGTATTATAGTCGTTATATTCTTGTATATAGAGGCAGTATTATAGTAGTTATATTCTTGTACATAGGAGCAGTATTATAGTAGTTATATTCTTGTACATAGGAGTAGTATTATAGTAGTTATATTCTTGTATATAGAGGCAGTATTATAGTAGTTATATTCCTGTACATAGGAGTAGTATTATAGTAGTTATAGTCTTGTACATAGGAGTAGTATTATAGTAGTTATATTCTTGTACATAGGAGGTAGTATTATAGTAGTTATATTCTTGTACATAGGAGTAGTATTATAGTAGTTATATTCTTGTACATAGGAGGTAGTATTATAGTAGTTATATTCTTGTACATAGGGGCAGTATTATAGTAGTTATATTCTTGTACATAGGAGTAGTATTATAGTAGTTATATTCTTGTATATAGAGGCAGTATTATAGTAGTTATATTCATGTACATAGGAGCAGAATTATAGTAGTTATATTCTTGTACATAGGAGCAGTATTATAGCAGTTATATTCTTGTACATAGGAGTAGTATTATAGTAGTTATATTCTTGTACATAGGAGCAGTATTATAGTAGTTATATTCTTGCACATAGGAGCAGTATTATAGTAGTTATATTCTTGTACATAGGAGGTAGTATTATAGTAGTTATATTCTTGTACATAGGAGCAGTATTATAGTAGTTATATTCTTGTATATAGAGGCAGTATTATAGTAGTTATATTCTTATACATAGGAGCAGTATTATAGTAGTTATATTCTTGTACATAGGAGCAGTATTATAGTAGTTATATTCTTGTACATAGGAGCAGTATTATAGTAGTTATATTCTTGTACATAGGAGGTAGTATTATAGTAGTTATATTCTTGTACATAGGAGGTAGTATTATAGTAGTTATATTCTTGTACATAGGGGCAGTATTATAGTAGTTATATTCTTGTACATAGGAGCAGTATTATAGTAGTTATATTCTTGTACATAGGAGGTAGTATTATAGTAGTTATATTCTTGTACATAGGAGCAGTATTATAGTAGTTATATTTTTGTACATAGGAGGTAGTATTATAGTAGTTATATTCTTGTACATAGGAGGTAGTATTATAGTAGTTATATTCTTGTACATAGGGGCAGTATTATAGTAGTTATATTCTTGTACATAGGAGGCAGTATTATAGTAGTTATATTCTTGTACATAGGAGCAGTATTATAGTAGTTATATTCTTGTACATAGGAGGTAGTATTATAGTAGTTATATTCTTGTACATAGGAGGTAGTATTATAGTAGTTATATTCTTGTACATAGGAGTAGTATTATAGTAGTTATATTCTTGTACATAGGATGCAGTATTATAGTAGTTATATTCTTGTACATAGGAGGTAGTATTATAGTAGTTATATTCTTGTACATAGGAGAAGAATTATAGTAGTTATATTCTTGTACATAGGAGGTAGTATTATAGTAGTTATATTCTTGTACATAGGAGCAGTATTATAGTAGTTATATTCTTGTACATAGGAGGTAGTATTATAGTAGTTATATTCTTGTACATAGGAGGTAGTATTATAGTAGTTATATTCTTGTACATAGGGGCAGTATTATAGTAGTTATATTCTTGTACATAGGAGCAGTATTATAGTAGTTATATTCTTGTACATAGGAGGTAGTATTATAGTAGTTATATTCTTGTACATAGGAGCAGTATTATAGTAGTTATATTTTTGTACATAGGAGGTAGTATTATAGTAGTTATATTCTTGTACATAGGAGGTAGTATTATAGTAGTTATATTCTTGTACATAGGGGCAGTATTATAGTAGTTATATTCTTGTACATAGGAGGCAGTATTATAGTAGTTATATTCTTGTACATAGGAGCAGTATTATAGTAGTTATATTCTTGTACATAGGAGGTAGTATTATAGTAGTTATATTCTTGTACATAGGAGGTAGTATTATAGTAGTTATATTCTTGTACATAGGAGTAGTATTATAGTAGTTATATTCTTGTACATAGGATGCAGTATTATAGTAGTTATATTCTTGTATATAGGAGGTAGTATTATAGTAGTTATATTCTAGTACATAGGAGTAGTATTATAGTAGTTATATTCTTGTACATAGGAGTAGTATTATAGTAGTTATATTCTTGTACATAGGAGGTAGTATCATAGTAGTTATATTTTTGTACATAGGAGCAGTATTACAGTAGTTATATTCTTGCACATAGGAGCAGTATTATAGTAGTTATATTCTTGTACATAGGCCCAGTATTATAGTAGTTATATTCTTGTACATAGGAGGTAGTATTATAGCAGTTATATTCTTGTACATAGGAGGGAGTATTATAGTAGTTATATTCTTGTACATAGGAGGTAGTATTATAGCAGTTATATTCTTGTACATAGGAGGGAGTATTATAGTAGTTATATTCCTGTACATACGCGTTTCACACCCTTTGCAGGACGTTCCTCAGGAGACTTAATGCAGATATGCATGGCTCATCCTTTGCTGTCAGGATCGATATTCTACCTAACCCAGCCCATACTGCTCACAGGGGCAAGGACGTCGCAAAGTGAAAGATAATGGTGGTAAAACCCACTGTTCTCCACGCCCTAATGGTGGGCGTGGGTACTCAAAGTCCTAGCCTATACACTTACATGTACAGTTTGAGATGTTATGATTAAGGGGGAGCTACCCCCCGAAACGAGTAAGCGATCTATTTAAATCACGTGTGTTTTTTCTGTCTTACACTGGATGTATTGTGGACTATCTATTTTTAAAGAAATGCTGAAATAAAAGATTGAAGATTTTTACACTTCGGAGTGTTGCGAATTCACCTCTTCTTAACATTTTGTCTAGATTTTGTTCTCCTGTGGTTGGCGAGGACAAGAAATGTCCTACAATCTGATTTATGATGGGAATGACTTTTAGTAGACTTGCGCACTACACAGAACCTATAGACGAGTGACCCTGTTTAGCGGTAGTACACATATGTGATCAAAAGTATCCGGACACCTGGCTGAAAATGACTTACAAGTTGGTAGCCCCTCCATCGGTAATGCTGGATACAATATGGTGTTGGCCCACCCTTAGCCTTGATGACGCTTCCACTCTCGCAGCCATACGTTCAATCAGGTGCTGGAAGGTTTCTTGGGGAATGGCAGCCCATTCTTCACGGAGTGCTGCACTGAGGAGAGGTATCGATGTAGATCGGTGAGCCCGGCACCAAGTCGGCGTTCCAAAACATAACAAAGGTGTTCTATAGGATTCAGGTCAGGACTGTGTGCAGGCCAGTCCATTACAGAGATGTTATTGTGGTGTAACCACTCCGCCACAGGCCGCGCAGTATGAACAGGTGCTCCATCGTGTTGTAAGATGCAATCGCCATCCCCGAATTGCTCTCCAACAGTGGGAAGCAAGAAGGTGTTTAATACATCAATGTAGGCCTGTGCTGTGATAGTGCCATGCAAAACAACAAGGGGTGCAAGCCCCCTCCATGAAAAACACACCACACCATAACACCACCGCCTCTGAATATTACTGTTGGCTCTACACACGATGGCAGATGACGTTCACCGGGCATTCGCCATACCCACACCCTGGCATCGGATCACCACATTGTGTACCGTGATTCGTCACTCCACAAAACGTTTTTTCCACTGTTCAATCGTCCAATGTTTACGCTCCTTACACCAAGCGAGGCGTCGTTTGGCATTGACCTGCGCGATGTGTGGCACCCAATCACCTGACCATGTTCGAAGTCCGTGAGTTCCGCAGAGCGCCCCATTCTGCTCTCTCACCATGTCTAATGTCTACTGAGGTCGCTGATATGGAGGACCTGGCAGTAGGGGGCAGCACAATGCACCTAATAGGAAAAACGTATGTTTTGGGGGTGTCTGGATACTTTTGATCACATAGTGTATAAAGCAGCACTCTTGTCTGTATGTGTAGACAGTGTGTTATTCCAGACAGTCAGGTAATGATCATCCTACAACCTCACCGCCCTCTGGTTGGTTATAATGACTGCTATACCTATTTACTTAATAATCTGGTTCTACTAGACCTATTGTATGCCGCAGCCATCCAGCCTTACATTAACCTGCCCCGGCCTGATAAGTTTCTGCAGATTACGGTATATTGCATGTTATTAAGTGAGTCTGTAACAATGATGTCTGACACACGGCCTGAGGCGGATATTAACATCAAAGACTCAGTGGCCATATATCTGTACATACCGTACGTGGTTTATTATAGGGCGCTCTAGCAGAGAAAATGTCCTGATGGAAACTATCAGGACCAACTAATAGTACCAGCAACTCCTCCAGAAGATACACCAACCCTACATATAATACTGTCATACAGTATCCAATTAATGCCACCAATATAACAGCGAAAGATACCGCCTCAAAACCACCAAATATTACCACCAACTTGTTACTGTTTTAGTGACCAGATAACACCGTTACACATGTGCGAATATTACCTCCATATTAAGACCTATGACCGCTATATAGTGTCAGAAAAGTACTGCTCTATCTCAGCTAAAAGATACCACCGTTATATATTGTCACATATTGTTATAATATTAAATATTACCAGCATAATACCAGAAAATATTAGCACCAAATAGTAAATGATACCACCAGACAGGTACCAAACAATACCACTGCCATTACATGACTAAATGTATTCCCCATCACATAACCAAATATAATAATCAAATAGTAAATGATACCACCATACAAGAACCAAATAATACCACTGTCATAACCTGACTAAATGTAATCCCCATCACATAACCAAATATAATAATCAAATAGTAAATAATACCATCATACAAAAACCAAATAATACCACTGCCATAACCTGACTAAATTTAATCCCCATAACATAACCAAATATCACCATCAAATAGTAAATAATACTGCCATATAGGAACCAAATAATACCACTGCCATAACATCACTAAATGTAATGCCCATAACATAACCAAATATAACTATCAAAAAGTAAATAATACTGCCATATAGGAACCAAACACTACCACTGCCATTACATGACTAAATGTAACCCTCATCACATAACCAAATATCACCATCAAATAGTATATAATACCACCATACAAGAACCAAATAATACCACTGCCATAACATCACTAAATGTAATCCCCATAACATAACCAAATACTAACCAGCAATACATTCATTCAGTGATCAAATAATACCACTGCCATAACATGACTAAATATAACCGCCATAAAATAATACCACCAAATAGTAACTGAGTAATACAGTCATATAATAGCTAAAACATAACTCCATAACACTAAAAGATATTACTACCAAATCATAATGGAATAATACAGTCATAGGGTAACCACCACCATACAGTAACCACATAAATAATACCTCCATAACAACATAACTAAATATTTCTACAAGATAGTAATTGAATAGTTCTGCCAAACGGTGACAGTCTAAAACCACTGTAACATGGATAAATGTCACCACCAAATATTAGCTGAAAAATGCTACTGCACCGTATCCAAATAATTTCCAAAATATACCACCAAATTAACCTTCCCTAGTCTGATAGGTTTCTGCTCATTACGGTATATTACATGTTATTAAGGGAATCTTAATCTACATTATATAGTGACTGAATAATACCGCTATATACTTTCCAAATAAAATCACCATAACATGGCCCCAATTTGTAAGAATATAATCATACGGTCCCTGATTATGTACCTCGGTAACATGAGCAAACATAACCTCTATAGCATAGCCAAATATAACCACCAACTAGCGACTAAAACATACCGCCATATGGTGACCAAAAAGTACCAACGTGACATAACCAGGAGTCACCTCTATACAGTGACTGAATGATAGCACCAGAACATGACTCAATGTTACTACAAAGCAGTAATGCAGATAATACCGCCATAAGGTATTATTAACTAAGTTAGTGAATAATACCGTTATACTGTACATGGCTGGTTTTAAGACTTGATTTTTATGGAAAGATTTCACAAGTCTGTAATCTAGTTTACAGGAGTTTCTCCCGCTGGGATGGATGACGGTTGTGAGTATTAATCGGCCTCCCTGCTCCCGTAACGTCCTGCGCTACGGTCAGCTATGAAGAATTCCTGACGTGTCTACAACCTCACCCTCGAAGGCGACTTCCTGCATAGATGTAATGACATCTGGTCTGTGTTGAACTCCTGCCAATCTGATATTGATATAAGATATATAAAGATACAAGTCCCAGAAAACCCCTTTACATTTGAATCTATTAGAAAACAACAATCGGTTTCATGATTGGTTGTCACAGCCCCGCCCCCATGACTAGTATCACGTGCTATTTATGTCATTGTTGGTGAAAATTGACCCTGGTTTAGGAAGATTTCTCCAGATTCTTCAAGACATGACTGTTCGTATCTTGCATTAACCCTGTTCTTCCCAACACCATGATGATAGTAGATAATACGGGCCTCAAAGAATGTGGAACACAGCGATAATGATGATAAACATCGTAGCAGGATCAAGGAACAGTCACAGGAAGGTCCTAGACACTATGCACATCCCTTTAAGTAGAGTACTAAGGACCTATGGCTATGTTCCTCTGGGGGCCACCAGTGTGCACAAGTCATGGTGACATACTTCATTCATGGGGATATGTTCATGTTACCGATAACGTTATATACTGTCTGTACATTACAGAATATTTAACCCACATTTTTAGGGTATTTTCTCTTCCGTTGCCTGCTGAGTGAGCTGGATGTTCCCGCTGTGATATCAGAGCTGTGATGGGGGTTATAAGCCAATAGAACGTCTCTCTCTGCTACTCCTCCTCCCTTCTCACAGCATGAGCCTCTCTAACAAAGATAGAAAAACTGCAGCTGCATCTCCTTCCTTATTTAGTTTCATAAAGAATAACTGCAGCTCCATCTCCCTCCTACTCCCTCACATCAATGTAGACACAGAGTTATAATGCCACTACCTCTGCCTTTTCCCCTATCACAGCATATAGTCAGATCTACAACAACTACCCTTCCTCCTCTTTAAGTACAGCATGAGGTCTCACAGAAGAGAGATTAACTACACCGCTATACTCCCTCATCCCCTATCACAGCATGCAGTCTCACAGACACATAGATTTAGTATAACTACACTCACTACTCCCCTATCACAGAATGCAGTCTCACAAAGAGATCTACTATGTCTAGATCCATTTCTCACCTATCACATACAACTACACCTCCTTCTCCCCTCTCACAGCATGCAGTCTCACTGACACACAGATCTGCTACAACTATACTCCTCCTCCCTTATCACACCATGCAGTCTCACAGACACACAGAAATAATATGACTAAACCACTATACCCCATCCTTCCTTGCCACAGGATGCAGTCTTCATGGCACACAAATCTACTACAACTACACCCCCTCCTCCCCTCTCACAGCATGCAGCTTCACAGACACACAGATGTATTAGTAAAATTTAATATGGCTTTTGGAGGGTGATAAATATCCCTTCCTGACCCAATCCTGCTCACACATCTTAGAATTTGTTACAGCGTGTCAGTACAGGCAACCCTCTAACACAACTGGACCATAAATCAATTCTCTTGACCCGAGTTACAGCCTGAAACCTTTTGCTGACACTGATACATTGTACCAGATTTTTGTATGGCCCTGGCAGGCATTGGTGACAGTGTTGCACCTCCATAACGTTCCATTCCCTGATCTGTATCTCATGTGACTCTCATTATCTGCTTGCCGTTGGCTTCCCGCACTATTCTGGTATAGCAGGAGGGAATTCCATGCAGCTCTATGCACAGCGAGGACCCTGAGGGAAAAAGAATTATCCCATGGCGGGTCATAACCATCCGGAGGAAACTGCCCCTTTCATCTCAGTCAGGGGGGGCAGATCTACGCACAGTAATGGCCGAACTCCTGCCAACTCAGGCCACAGCTGATTGATATCAAAGCCCTGGTATAGCAGAGCTCACTGTGCACATCCACACATAATACAGAACAACTCTGCTTTACTTCTGCACTGAATCAGAATGGAGTATACTCCAGTCACAGCCAAAGCTGCATTTAAAGGTTTCCAGGTTAGGGCTCTCGTCTGCCCTCTACTGGTCCGGTCATGCACATCGTGCTTTGCTGGAATTGCTCACAATGAAAGGCTAAATACCTGACCCTTCCACACAGCTGAGGATTTGTCGCAGTGTATCACCTCATGCACAGAGCTCTTTGCATTTTCTACCTTGTTGTCGCCCTCTCGGTCTCCATTCCTTCTAAGATTGTGCACTCCTTGTCTTTAAGACATCTGTGGAAACTTGTTCCAGACTTACAGACACTTTACCCAAGCCGGACCCCCCAAGGGACGGGCACAGGTTGTAACTGGAGATGTGTGCCCAGCGAGGTGCCAGGCTGTGTCCTCTCAATAGTCAATGGCAGCATTGTCCATAGCAGGATAGCCCTGTGATAGTATCAGCCGGGCAGGAGGAGATACTGAGGAGCGTCTACAGGAGGAGACAAGGGCGGCTTAGATACACCTGAGTCACACATGATAGGCTTACATATATCAGACAGAATCACACATGGTAGGTTTAGATACATAGGACAGTATCATGTATGAATGGGTTAGAAACATCAGGCATAATCACACAGGATAGGATTAGATACACAGCTCAGTATACAGTATCACACAGGATAGGATTAGATACACAGCTCAGTATACAGTATCACACAGGATAGGATTAGATACACAGCTCAGTATACAGTATCACACAGGATAGGATTAGATACACAGCTCAGTATACAGTATCACACAGGATAGGATTAGATACACAGCTCAGTATACAGTATCACACAGGATAGGATTAGATACACAGCTCAGTATACAGTATCACACAGGATACGATTAGATACACAGCTCAGTATACAGTATCACACAGGATAGGATTAGATACACAGCTCAGTATACAGTATCACACAGGATAGGATTAGATACACAGCTCAGTATACAGTATCACACAGGATAGGATTAGATACACAGCTCAGTATACAGTATCACACAGGATAGGATTAGATACACAGCTCAGCAGACAGTATCACACATGGCAGGCTTAGATACACCAGTTGGAGGTTATGCTGTGATTTTATAGTACAGTTGTGTACACACTAGATCTATAGCTGGCAGAGAAGTTGCAGCTTTTTATGGACTTGTGGATGAAAATGGAAACCGCACACCCACTGCCAGCTTCCTCTGGTCGGAGCCGCATGCCTGGCCACGTGCTCAGGCGGAGTCCACACACATACGTCTGATGACATGTTTCCACTGGCAGCGGCCCCAGGTGTCTGGTAATCATGTGGAAGCAAGAGCCAGGGGGGCAGATATACAAGGGGGGGGGGGGGCAGATACTGGGGGCAGATACTGGGGGCAGATACTGGAACAGATACAAAGGGCAGATACAGGGGGGTAGATACAGGGGGGAAGATACAGAGGGGCAGATACTGGAAGCAGGGGGAGATGACGTAGAATCTGTGATAGATAGATAGATAGATAATAGATAGATAGATAGATAGATAGATAGATAGATAGATAGATAGATAGGAGATAGATAGATAGATAGATAGATAGATAGATAGACCCCCTCCTCCACACAGTATTATCCCCCATAGTGACCCCTGCACACAATATTATGCCCCATAGTGGCCCCTGCACACACTATTATGCCCCATAGTGGCCCCTGCACACACTATTATGCCCCATAGTGGCCCCTGCACACAGTATTATCCCCCATAGTGGCCCCTGCACACAGTATTATGCCCCATAGTGGCCCCTGCACACAGTATTATGCCCCATAGTGGCCCCTGCACACAGTATTATGCCCTATAGTGGCCCCTGCACACAGTATTATGCCCCATAGTGGCCCCTGCACACGGTATTATGTCCCATAGTGGCCCCTGCACACAGTATTATCCCCCATAGTGGCCCCTGCACACAGTATTATCCCCCATAGTGGCCCCTGCACACAGTATTATATCCCTCAGTGGCCCCTGCACACAGTATTATGCCCCATAGTGGCCATTACACACAGTATTATCCCCCATAGTGGCCCCTGCACACAGTATTATGCCCCATAGTGGCCCCTGCACACAGTATTATGTCCCATAGTAACCCCTGCACACAATATTATGCCCCATAGTGGCCCCTGCACACACTATTATGCCCCATAGTGGCCCCTGCACACAGTATTATCCCCCATAGTGGCCCCTGCACACAGTATTATATCCCTCAGTGGCCCCTGCACACAGTATTATGCCCCATAGTGGCCCCTGCACACAGTATTATGCCCCATAGTGGCCCCTGCACACAGTATTATGCTCCATAGTGGCCTCTGCACACAGTATTATCCCCCATACTGGCCCCTGCACTCAGTATTATGCCCCATAGTGGCCCCTGCACACAGTATTATCCCCCATAGTGGCCCCTGCACACAGTATTATCCCCCATAGTGGCCCCTGCACACAGTATTATGTCCCATAGTGACCCCTGCACACAGTATTATGCCCCATAGTGGCCCCTGCACACAGTATTATGCCCCATAGTGGCCCCTGCACACAGTATTATGCCCCATATTGGCCCCTGCACACAGTATTATGTCCCATAGTGACCCCTGCACACAGTATTATGTCTCATAGTGACCCCTGCACACAGTATTATGTCCCCATAGTGGCCCCTACACACAGTATTATCCCCCATAGTGGCCCCTGCACACAGTATTATGTCCCATAGTGACCCCTGCATACAGTATTATGCCCCATAGTGACCCCTGCACACAGTATTATCCCCCATAGTGGCCCCTGCACTCAGTATTATGCCCCATAGTGGCCCCTACACACAGTATTATCCCCCATAGTGGCCCCTGCACACAGTATTATGTCCCATAGTGACCCCTGCATACAGTATTATGCCCCATAGTGACCCCTGCACACAGTATTATCCCCCATAGTGGCCCCTGCACTCAGTATTATGCCCCAAAGTGGCCCCTGCACACAGTGTTATCCCCCATAGTGGCCCCTGCACACAGTATTATGTCCCATAGTGACCCCTGCACACAGTATTATGCCCCATAGTGGTCCCTGCACACAGTATTATGTCCCATAGTGACCCCTGCACACAATATTATGCCCCATAGTGGCCCCTGCACACAGTATTATGCCCCATAGTGGCCCCTGCACACAGTATTATGATCCATAGTGTCCCCTGCACACAGTATTATGTCCCATAGTGGCCCCTGCACACAGTATTATGTCCCATAGTGGCCCCTGCACACAGTATTATGTCCCATAGTGGCCCCTGCACACAGTATTATGTCCCATAGTGACCCCTGCACACAGTATTATGTCCCATAGTGACCCCTGCACACAGTATTATGTCCCATAGTGGCCTCTGCACACAGTATTATGTCCCATAGTGACCCCTGCACACAGTATTATGTCCCATAGTGGCCCCTGTACACAGTATTATATCCTATAGTGGCCCCTGCACACACTATTATGCCCCATAGTGGCCCCTGCACACAGTATTATGCCCCATAGTGGCCCCTGTACACAGTATTATATCCTATAGTGGCCCCTGCACACACTATTATGCCCCATAGTGGCCCCTGGACACAGTATTATGTCCCATAGTGGCCCCTGCACACAGTATTATCCCCCATAGTGGCCCCTGCACACAGTATTATGCCCCATAGTGGCCCCTGCACACAGTATTATGCCCCATAGTGGCCCCTCCACACAGTATTATGCCCCATAGTGGCCCCTGCACACAGTATTATACCCCATAGTGGCCCCTGCACACAGTATTATGTCCCATAGTGGCCCCTGCACACAGTATTATCCCCCATAGTGGCCCCTGCACACAGTATTATGCCCCATAGTGGCCCCTGCACACAGTATTATCCCCCATAGTGGCCCCTGCACACAGTATTATCCCCCATAGTGGCCCCTGCACACAGTATTATGTCCCATAGTGGCCCCTGCACACAGTATTATGTCCCATAGTGGCCCCTGCACACAGTATTATCCCCCATAGTGGCCCCTGCACACAGTATTATCCCCCATAGTGGCCCCTGCACACAGTATTATGCCCCATAGTGGCCCCTGCACACAGTATTATGCCCCATAGTGGCCCCTGCACACAGTATTATCCCCCATAGTGGCCCCTGCACACAGTATTATGTCCTATAGTGGCCCCTGCACACAGTATTATGTCCCATAGTAGCCCCTGCACACAGTATTATCCCCAATAGTGGCCCCTACACACAGTATTATACCCCATAGTGGCCCCTGCACACAGTATTATGTCCCATAGTGGCCCCTGCACACAGTATTATACCCCATAGTGGCAACTGCACACAGTATTATCCCCCATAGTGGCCCCTGCACACAGTATTATACCCCATAGTGGCAACTGCACACAGTATTATGTCCCATAGTGGCCCCTGCACACAGTATTATGTCCCATAGTGGCCCCTGCACACAGTATTATGTCCCATATTGGCCCCTGCACACAGTATTATGTCCCATAGTGGCCCCTGCACACAGTATTATGCCCCATAGTGGCCCCTGCACACAGTATTATGCCCCATAGTGGCCCCTGCACACAGTATTATACTCCATAGTGGCCCCTGCACACAGTATTATACCCCATAGTGGCAACTGCACACAGTATTATCCTCCATAGTGGCCCCTGCACACAGTATTATACCCCATAGTGGCAACTGCACACAGTATTATGTCCCATAGTGGCCCCTGCACACAGTATTATGTCCCATAGTGGCCCCTGCACACAGTATTATGTCCCATAGTGGCCCCTGCACACAGTATTATGTCCCATAGTGGCCCCTGCACACAGTATTATGCCCCATAGTGACCCCTGCACACAGTATTATCCCCCATAGTGGCCCCTGCACTCAGTATTATGCCCCAAAGTGGCCCCTGCACACAGTGTTATCCCCCATAGTGGCCCCTGCACACAGTATTATCCCCCATAGTGGCCCCTGCACACAGTATTATGTCCCATAGTGACCCCTGCACACAGTATTATGCCCCATAGTGGTCCCTGCACACAGTATTATGTCCCATAGTGACCCCTGCACACAATATTATGCCCCATAGTGGCCCCTGCACACAGTATTATGCCCCATAGTGGCCCCTGCACACAGTATTATGCTCCATAGTGTCCCTTGCACACAGTATTATGCTCCATAGTGTCCCTTGCACACAGTATTATGTCCCATAGTGGCCCCTGCACACAGTATTATGTCTCATAGTGACCCCTGCACACAGTATTATGTCCCATAGTGGCCCCTGCACACAGTATTATGTCCCATAGTGACCCCTGCACAAAGTATTATGTCCCATAGTGGCCCCTGCACACAGTATTATGCCCCATAGTGGCCCCTGCACACAGTATTATGTCCCATAGTGGCCTCTGCACACAGTATTATGTCCCATAGTGACCCCTGCACACAGTATTATGTTCTATAGTGGCTCCTGCACACAGTATTATGCCCCATAGTGGCCCCTGCACACAGTATTATACCCCATAGTGGCCCCTGTACACAGTATTATATCCCATAGTGGCCCCTGCACACACTATTATGCCCCATAGTGGCCCCTGGACACAGTATTATGTCCCATAGTGGCCCCTGCACACAGTATTATCCCCCATAGTGGCCCCTGCACACAGTATTATGCCCCATAGTGGCCCCTGCACACAGTATTATGCCCCATAGTGGCCCCTGGACACAGTATTATGCCCCATAGTGGCCCCTGCACACAGTATTATACCCCATAGTGGCCCCTGCACACAGTATAATTCCCCATAGTGGCCCCTGCACACAGTATTATACCCCATAGTGGCCCCTGCACACAGTATTATACCCCATAGTGGCCCCTGCACACAGTATTATGTCCTATAGTGGCCCCTGCACACAGTATTATCCCCCATAGTGGCCCCTGCACACAGTATTATGTCCTATAGTGGCCCCTGCACACAGTATTATGTCCTATAGTGGCCCCTGCACACAGTATTATCCCCCATAGTGGCCCCTGCACACAGTATTATGTCCTATAGTGGCCCCTGCACACAGTATTATCCCCCATAGTGGCCCCTGCACACAGTATTATGTCCCATAGTGGCCCCTGCACACAGTATTATGTCCCATAGTGGCCCCTGCACACAGTATTATGCCCCATAGTGGCCCCTGCACACAGTATTATGCCCCATAGTGGCCCCTGCACACAGTTTTATGCCCCATAGTGGCCCCTGCACACAGGATAATTCCCCATAGTGGCCCCTGCACACAGTATTATCCCCCATAGTAGCCCCTGCACACAGTATTATGCCCCATAGTGGCCCCTGCACACAGTATTATCCCCCATAGTGGCCCCTGCACACAGTATTATGTCCCATAGTGGCCCCTGCACACAGTATTATGTCCCATAGTGGCCCCTGCACACAGTATTATGTCCCATAGTGGCCCCTGCACACAGTATTATGCCCCATAGTGGCCCCTGCACACAGTATTATGTCCCATAGTGGCCTCTGCACACAGTATTATGTCCCATAGTGACCCCTGCACACAGTATTATGCCCCATAGTGGCCCCTGCACACAGTATTATGTTCTATAGTGGCTCCTGCACACAGTATTATGCCCCATAGTGGCCCCTGCACACAGTATTATACCCCATAGTGGCCCCTGTACACAGTATTATATCCCATAGTGGCCCCTGCACACACTATTATGCCCCATAGTGGCCCCTGCACACAGTATTATGTCCTATAGTGGCCCCTGCACACAGTATTATCCCCCATAGTAGCCCCTGCACACAGTATTATGCCCCATAGTGGCCCCTGCACACAGTATTATCCCCCATAGTGGCCCCTGCACACAGTATTATCCCCCATAGTGGCCCCTGCACACAGTATTATGTCCCATAGTGGCCCCTGCACACAGTATTATGTCCCATAGTGGCCCCTGCACACAGTATTATGTCCCATAGTGGCCCCTGCACACAGTATTATGCCCCATAGTGGCCCCTGCACACAGTTTTATGCCCCATAGTGGCCCCTGCACACAGGATAATTCCCCATAGTGGCCCCTGCACACAGTATTATACCCCATAGTGGCCCCTGCACACAGTATTATCCCCCATAGTGGCCCCTGCACACAGTATTATCCCCCATAGTGGCCCCTGCACACAGTATTATGCCCCATAGTGGCCCCTGCACACAGCATTATACCCCATAGTGGCCCCTGCACACAGTATTATCCCCCATAGTGGCACCTGCACACAGTATTATGTCCCATAGTGGCCCCTGCACACAGTATTATGTCCCATAGTGGCCCCTGCACACAGTATTATGTCCCATATTGGCCCCTGCACACAGTATTATGTCCCATAGTGGCCCCTGCACACAGTATTATGTCCCATATTGGCCCCTGCACACAGTATTATGTCCCATATTGGCCCCTGCACACAGTATTATCCCCCATAGCGGCCCCTGGACACAGTATTATACCCCATAGTGGCAACTGCACACAGTATTATGTCCCATAGTGGCCCCTGCACACAGTATTATGTCCCATAGTGGCCCCTGCACACAGTATTATGTCCCATATTGGCCCCTGCACACAGTATTATGTCCCATAGTGGCCCCTGCACACAGTATTATCCCCCATAGTGGCAACTGCACACAGTATTATGCCCCATAGTGGCCCCTGCATACAGTATTATCCCCCATAGTGGCCCCTGCACACAGTATTATACCCCATAGTGGCAACTGCACACAGTATTATGTCCCATAGTGGCCCCTGCACACAGTATTATGTCCCATAGTGGCCCCTGCACACAGTATTATGTCCCATAGTGGCCCCTGCACACAGTATTATGTCCCATAGTGGCCCCTGCACACAGTGTTATACCCCATAGTGGCCCCTGCACACAGTATTATGTCCCATAGTGGTCCCTGCACACAGTATTATGTCCCATAGTGGCCCCTGCACACAGTATTATGTCCCATAGTGGCCCCTGCACACAGTATTATGTCCATTAGTGGCCCCTGCACACAGTATTATGTCCCATAGTGGCCCCTGCACACAGTATTATACCCCATAGTGGCCCCTACACACAGTATTATCCCCCATAGTGGCCCCTGCACACAGTATTATACCCCATAGTGGACACCCAAAAACAATTATTATACTCTATATATCTTTTCAGACCCCAGAGTATAATAATTGGAGACCTGGGGGAATAAAAACATAAAAAATTACTGTTACTTACCTGTCCCCGGCTCCTACGCTGTCTTGTCCGCTGTCGGCCTTCTTCTATGACGTCGGACGTCACATGAACCGGGAAGCAGGCCGGGTTCATGTGACGTTAGAGACGTCACACAAGTAGGACGGAGGCCTGGCAGGATCGTGGAGAGGTAAGTAACAGTGATTTTTACGTTCCCTTCCCTCTCCCGGGACCCCCGAGTATAATGATAGTATACCGCGGTGTCAGTTACCAATCCCGGCCCAGCTATGATGGGTAAGTAAATAGGGCCTGTAACGGCGTATTAAAAAAAACCCCGCAGCGGTAGCGGCTGTCGCCGGGCCCCCTAATGTCCCGGGCCCTGTGGCAGCCGCCTCCGCTGCCTGTATGGTAGTTACGCCCCTGGTATAGAGGGGTATTGTATAGTATGGAGGTAACTATACAACCTGATATCACATATAGATAAGCTGCCAGCACAGGCTGTGGATAATGTCACTGTCAGGTGGTGACATCTAGTGGTAGAACGTGGTAGCACATCTTAGATGCTTTGTCTACTGTACTGTAAAATCAGAAACATAGAAGACTGAGGACGAAAAAGCGGCCGAACCTGGCTGCTTGAGACCCTCAGTATAACGTGAGGTGGGACTGAATAAAATCAATACAATGAGAAGAGGAGCCGGCGCCTCTCCATAAATCTCTGGTTCAATGCACCAGTCAGGGCCTTTATAAAGACTGGCGTACGGTATGTCAGTATTCTGTTCAACGACTTATCTAAGTAATATTGTCTTCAACTTCTGAAGCAATATTGCTCGCATAAGGTTGCCTTAAGTGTCCCCTTAAAGGGGTATTCTAAATCCTTTTTTTTAACCCCTGCAGGCAAGTTTGACTGAGGTTCCTTGGGTCCAGCCGCTAAAGTCATTCTGGGGGCCATCCTCCAACAACCCCTAGGAAATAGACCATTGGGCGTCTTCTGTTGGACCATTATTGTGATGGAGCCTGAGCCCCCAGGAGGATCCTCTGATACCCTCGTCAGTCCAATACGCTTACTGCAGAGGTGTAAAATAACCAAATCTGCATATTCCTCCCCTTCCCCCTTCTGTTTGGTCAGGGCTCCAGCCATCCCCTGTACATATCCAGTTTTTGTACTTTACAGTGCACGGAACCAGAAAAAGTTGTCTCTGTACACCACATAGTGGCCGGGTGCAGTTACTGCAGCTCATCTCTAATTGACTTTAATGGTAGCAGAGATGTGGATTAGACAGTGTAGGCCATAACTAAAGGCCCAAAATTAAAAAACATAATAAATCAGATAATCCTCATTAACATTAACTGTAGAACAGCAGGACTATGTGTCTGCACAGTGTCAGTAAGCTGCTGTGCATGGAGGTGCCAAGTTACCCTCAAGCTATGTTTAGTGTAATATATGTAATTACAATCTGGATGTTCCAAATGTCTTTGCCTAAAGCATGAAATCCTCATCTTCAAGGTTGTTTGGCTAGAAGAGAAAGCTAGTCCTAAATAATCGTGGATCCTGCAGTTCATCTGTTACACCTGCTATAGCTATGTGACCGAGCTGAGTATCCCTTAATACAGATCTATGGTTAGGATAGATCATCAATATCAGATCGGCAAAGATCTAACACCTGGCACCCCCACTGATCAGCCCATTGAAAAGGCTACCTTTTCATTGACCACTGGCGTCTTGTCAGTTGGTCACATTACCTTCCATTCAGATGAATGAGTCTGAGCTGCAATACCCAGCACAGCCACTATACAATGTATGGCGCTGTTCTTGGCAAACAGTAAAAAGCTCCCCTTTAAACAGCTGATGAGTGGGATGGCAGGCAGCGGACTCCTATCCTAAACATAGGCCAACAATATCGTAGTCCTGCAAAATCCCTTTAAGCAATAGAAATAGGGGTCTGTCTATCACGGTAGAAAATTCCTGTAGAACTCGGGGGTGTATTCCATTTAGACCTGGTGTTTTGCCTGTGTGATGTGGCACTGGACTTTCTGCTGGATTTGTTACTCCGAGTCTAGAAAAGTTCTGTGTGCTACAAATTCACTTGGTACTTGGGGAAACTCCAGTAATTTTGACTCCTGTTTTTCTACGCAAAGTTTTTCAACTCTTCCAGATTCCTAGGAGTCCTGACAGTGTTCTACACTATGTTTTATAGATAGGTTCCTAGGAGTCCTAAGAGTGTTCTACACTATGTTTTATAGATAGGTTCCTAGGAGCTCTAAGAGTATTCTACACTATGTTTTATAGTTTTATAGATAGGTTCCTAGGAGTCCTAAGAGTATTCTACACTATGTATTATAGATAGGTTCCTAGGATCCCTGACAGTGTTCTACACTATGTATTATAGATAGGTTCCTAGGAGCCCTAAGAGTATTCTACACTGTGTGTTATAGATAGGTTCCTAGGAGCCCTAAGAGTATTCTACACTATGTTTTATAGATAGGTTCCTAGGAGTCCTAAGAGTATTCTACACTATGTTTTATAGATAGGTTCCTAGGAGTCCTAAGAGTATTCTACACTATGTTTTATAGATAGATTCCTAGGGGGCCCTGACAGTGTTATACACTATGTATTATAGATAGGTTCCTAGGGGGCCCTGACAGTGTTATACACTATGTTTTATAGATAGGTTCCTAGGAGTCCTAAGAGTGTTCTACACTATGTTTTATAGATAGGTTCCTAGGAGCCCTGAGAGTATTCTACACTATGTTTTATAGATAGGTTCCTAGGAGTCCTAAGAGTATTCTACACTATGTTTTATAGATAGGTTCCTAGGAGCCCTGAGAGTATTCTACACTATGTTTTATAGATAGGTTCCCAGGGGTCCTAAGAGTGTTCTACACTATGTTTTATAGATAGGTTCCTAGGAGCCCTAAGAGTGTTCTACACTATGTTTTATAGATAGGTTCCTAGGAGTCCTCAGAGTGTTCTACACTATGTTTTATAGATAGGTTTCTAGGGGGCCCTGACAGTGTTATACACTATGTTTTATAGATAGGTTCCTAGGAGTCCTAAGAGTGTTCTACACTATGTTTTATAGATAGGTTCCTAGGAGTCCTAAGAGTGTTCTACACTATGTTTTATAGATAGGTTCCTAGGAGCCCTAAGAGTATTCTACACTATGCTTTATAGATAGGTTCCTAGGAGCCCTAAGAGTATTCTACACTATGTTTTATAGATAGGTTCCCAGGGGTCCTAAGAGTGTTCTACACTATGTTTTATAGATAGGTTCCTAGGGGGCCCTGACAGTGTTCTACACTATGTATTATAGATAGGTTCCTAGGAGCCCTAAGAGTATTCTACACTATGTTTTATAGATAGTTTCCTAGGAGCCCTGACAGTGTTCTACACTATGTTTTATAGATAGGTTCCTAGGAGCTCTAAGAGTATTCTACACTATGTTTTATAGATAGGTTCCTAGGAGCCCTAAGAGTATTCTACACTATGTTTTATAGATAGGTTCCTAGGAGTCCTGAGAGTATTCTATACTATGTTTTATAGATAGGTTCCTAGGAGTCCTAAGAGTATTCTACACTATGTTTTATAGATAGGTTCCTAGGAGCCCTAAGAGTGTTCTACACTATGTTTTATAGATAGGTTCCTAGGAGTCCTAAGAGTATTCTACACTATGTTTTATAGATAGGTTCCTAGGAGCCCTAAGAGTGTTCTACACTATGTTTTATAGATAGGTTCCTAGGAGTCCTAAGAGTATTCTACACTATGTTTTATAGATAGGTTCCTAGGAGCTCTAAGAGTGTTCTACACTATGTTTTATAGATAGGTTCCTAGGAGTCCTAAGAGTATTGTACACTATGTTTTATAGATAGGTTCCTAGGAGCCCTAAGAGTGTTCTACACTATGTTTTATAGATAGGTTCCTAGGAGTCCTAAGAGTATTCTACACTATGTTTTATAGATAGGTTCCTAGGAGTCCTGACAGTATTCTATTCTATTATTTTTATTATGTTACCTTTTTTTTATTATGATTACTACCACTGTTTTTTTCTATCTATTTATCTATGTATTTATTCATTTATTTATGATTACGTTTTATCATGTTTTGATTATTGATTTTAATTCTAGTATTTGTCTGTTACTGTATATTTTAGTGGCCTGAAGAAGACACCCGCCCGGTGTCGAAACGCGTAGCCGTTTTAAGCTGTTGTTCATGTCCTTGGGGCAATAAAACGGAACCAATTCATCTTAATCTTGCATATCGTCATTTTTATTTTTCAAGTCTATTACGGATTTTGCTGCCTTTAGCGCTCTGCCAGTTCCCGGTTTTTCTATATATCTTTTCAATTTTTTCACCACCCACTTTGTGGGACGGTGTCCAGGTTAGAGCTGCAATTGGCCTGTTGGGCAATTGGCCTGGTGGGCTCCTGACTGGAGTCTACTATTTCCACCAGACGGGCGCCAGGTTACCCTTTTTAAACTTCTTTCTACACTATGTATTATAGATAGGTTCCTAGGAGCCCTAAGAGTATTCTACACTATGTTTTATAGATAGGTTCCTAGGAGTCCTAAGAGTATTCTACACTATGTATTATAGATAGGTTCCTAGGAGTCCTAAGAGTATTCTACACTATGTTTTATAGATAGGTTCCTAGGAGCCCTAAGAGTATTCTACACTATGTATTATAGATAGGTTCCTAGGAGCCCTAAGAGTATTCTACACTATGTTTTATAGATAGGTTCCTAGGAGTCCTAAGAGTGTTCTACACTATGTTTTATAGATAGGTTCCTAGGAGCCCTAAGAGTATTCTACACTATGTTTTATAGATAGGTTCCTAGGAGCCCTAAGAGTGTTCTACACTATGTTTTATAGATAGGTTCCTAGGAGTCCTAAGAGTATTCTACACTATGTTTTATAGATAGGTTCCTAGGAGTCCTAAGAGTGTTCTACACTATGTTTTATAGATAGGTTCCTAGGAGTCCTAAGAGTATTCTACACTATGTTTTATAGATAGGTTCCTAGGAGCTCTAAGAGTGTTCTACACTATGTTTTATAGATAGGTTCCTAGGAGTCCTAAGAGTATTGTACACTATGTTTTATAGATAGGTTCCTAGGAGCCCTAAGAGTGTTCTACACTATGTTTTATAGATAGGTTCCTAGGAGTCCTAAGAGTATTCTACACTATGTTTTATAGATAGGTTCCTAGGAGTCCTGACAGTATTCTATTCTATTATTTTTATTATGTTACTTTTTTTTTATTATGATTACTACCACTGTTTTTTTCTATCTATTTATCTATGTATTTATTCATTTATTTATGATTACGTTTTATCATGTTTTGATTATTGATTTTAATTCTAGTATTTGTCTGTTACTGTATATTTTAGTGGCCTGAAGAAGACACCCGCCCGGTGTCGAAACGCGTAGCCGTTTTAAGCTGTTGTTCATGTCCTTGGGGCAATAAAACGGAACCAATTCATCTTAATCTTGCATATCGTCATTTTTATTTTTCAAGTCTATTACGGATTTTGCTGCCTTTAGCGCTCTGCCAGTTCCCGGTTTTTCTATATATCTTTTCAATTTTTTCACCACCCACTTTGTGGGACGGTGTCCAGGTTAGAGCTGCAATTGGCCTGTTGGGCAATTGGCCTGGTGGGCTCCTGACTGGAGTCTACTATTTCCACCAGACGGGCGCCAGGTTACCCTTTTTAAACTTCTTTCTACACTATGTATTATAGATAGGTTCCTAGGAGCCCTAAGAGTATTCTACACTATGTTTTATAGATAGGTTCCTAGGAGTCCTAAGAGTATTCTACACTATGTATTATAGATAGGTTCCTAGGAGTCCTAAGAGTATTCTACACTATGTTTTATAGATAGGTTCCTAGGAGCCCTAAGAGTATTCTACACTATGTATTATAGATAGGTTCCTAGGAGCCCTAAGAGTATTCTACACTATGTTTTATAGATAGGTTCCTAGGAGTCCTAAGAGTGTTCTACACTATGTTTTATAGATAGGTTCCTAGGAGCCCTAAGAGTATTCTACACTATGTTTTATAGATAGGTTCCTAGGAGCCCTAAGAGTGTTCTACACTATGTTTTATAGATAGGTTCCTAGGAGTCCTAAGAGTATTCTACACTATGTTTTATAGATAGGTTCCTAGGAGTCCTAAGAGTGTTCTACACTATGTTTTATAGATAGGTTCCTAGGAGTCCTAAGAGTATTCTACACTATGTTTTATAGATAGGTTCCTAGGAGCTCTAAGAGTGTTCTACACTATGTTTTATAGATAGGTTCCTAGGAGTCCTAAGAGTATTGTACACTATGTTTTATAGATAGGTTCCTAGGAGCCCTAAGAGTGTTCTACACTATGTTTTATAGATAGGTTCCTAGGAGTCCTAAGAGTATTCTACACTATGTTTTATAGATAGGTTCCTAGGAGTCCTGACAGTATTCTATTCTATTATTTTTATTATGTTACTTTTTTTTTATTATGATTACTACCACTGTTTTTTTCTATCTATTTATCTATGTATTTATTCATTTATTTATGATTACGTTTTATCATGTTTTGATTATTGATTTTAATTCTAGTATTTGTCTGTTACTGTATATTTTAGTGGCCTGAAGAAGACACCCGCCCGGTGTCGAAACGCGTAGCCGTTTTAAGCTGTTGTTCATGTCCTTGGGGCAATAAAACGGAACCAATTCATCTTAATCTTGCATATCGTCATTTTTATTTTTCAAGTCTATTACGGATTTTGCTGCCTTTAGCGCTCTGCCAGTTCCCGGTTTTTCTATATATCTTTTCAATTTTTTCACCACCCACTTTGTGGGACGGTGTCCAGGTTAGAGCTGCAATTGGCCTGTTGGGCAATTGGCCTGGTGGGCTCCTGACTGGAGTCTACTATTTCCACCAGACGGGCGCCAGGTTACCCTTTTTAAACTTCTTTCTACACTATGTATTATAGATAGGTTCCTAGGAGCCCTAAGAGTATTCTACACTATGTTTTATAGATAGGTTCCTAGGAGTCCTAAGAGTATTCTACACTATGTATTATAGATAGGTTCCTAGGAGTCCTAAGAGTATTCTACACTATGTTTTATAGATAGGTTCCTAGGAGCCCTAAGAGTATTCTACACTATGTATTATAGATAGGTTCCTAGGAGCCCTAAGAGTATTCTACACTATGTTTTATAGATAGGTTCCTAGGAGTCCTAAGAGTGTTCTACACTATGTTTTATAGATAGGTTCCTAGGAGCCCTAAGAGTATTCTACACTATGTTTTATAGATAGGTTCCAAGGGGGCCCTGACAGTGTTATACACTATGTTTTACAGATAGGTTCCTGGGAGTCCTAAGAGTATGCTACACTATGTTTTATAGATAGGTTCCTAGGAGTCCTAAGAGTATTCTACACTATGTTTTATAGATAGGTTCCTAGGAGTCCTGACAGTATTCTACACTATGTTTTATAGATAGGTTCCTAGGAGCCCTGACAGTATTCTACACTATGTTTTATAGATAGGTTCCTAGGAGTCCTAAGAGTATTCTACACTATGTTTTATAGATAGGTTCCTAGGAGTCCTAAGAGTATTCTACACTATGTTTTATAGATAGGTTCCTAGGGGGCCCTGACAGTGTTATACTGTGTGGGAGCACATGAAAAATGAATGAGAATGGGCGGAGTCAACATACAAGTGGGTGGAGCTAAATTTGCTGAGGCGTGCGGAGCAAAAGTTGTCGACCTTATTACCGCCCTCACGTGGCCTAGTGCACTGCAGCTCAAAGCGGAGGATGTTGTGGCCTCTGCTCCTTATATACTGTATGTGGCTACCCGGAATCTTTTGTGCTGAGCGGACGTCAATAGGAAACGCCTCTTGTCACAGGTTTTGCAACGGATGTTGTGCTTTTTTGAAGGTTTTTTGGTACGGTGTGTTTCATGTATTTTCATAGTTGCCCACTAGGTGGCACATGGAGCAGATCTTTCAGTAATGTATGCTGTAACTTCTCGTGTATGATGCAGGTCATAGTGAGGTTCGGGGCTTTTGCCGATGTCAGATATGAGTACTGTAGTATGCGTAGTAAACTGGGAATACAGGAAAGACAGTTTGGATAACATTATATATTGTACAGTGAGTGACATATATTGCTGGATGGTTATGGGCAGGGCCGGCGGCAGCACACGGCATAGTTGGGCAAGTGCTGGGGCCCACAGAGCCTCTGGGGGCCCCCGGCCCTTGCCCGGCCCAGCACTTGCCTGTCCCGATTTCAGCGTCTGTTGGACGCCGATGAGCTAAATACATAGGCGATTAAAGCAGGAGCTGTCACAGCTCGGCTCCTGCTTTAATGCTGCGGTCCGGCTTCTGCATTTGTAGGCGCGATGTGATGACGTCACATCGGTCCTACAACTATGTGAGTGGAGTGAGAGAGCGGAGAGAGCGGCGGGGGTGCGATGGAAGGTGAGGGTAAGTGTTTGTTTTGTGTTAAACATTAAGGTGGAACATAATGAAAGGGGCCCATGAAACTGGAAGCAGATGAAGGGGGGAGAACGGCATGACACTGGGGCAGATGAAGGGGGGGGGGGGAGAACAGCATGACACTGGGCCAGATAAAGGGGAGGGAGAAAGGCATGACACTGGGGCAGATGAAGGGGGGGGGGGGGAGAATGGCATGACACTGGGGAAGATGAAGGGGGGGAGAACAGTATAAGACTAGGGTAGATGAAGGGGGGAGAACGGCATGAAACTGGGGACAGAGATGGAGGGGGGACATGAAACTGGGGGCAGAGAAATGGTGTATATGAAACTGGGGGAGAGATGGAGGGGGGGCATATAATTTACGGATGACAGATTATACTGTGTGGGAGCACATGAAAAATGAATGAGAATGGGCGGAGTCAACATAAAAGCGGGCAAAGCTAAATTTGCCGCGGCATTTTGTCCCTCTTTCTACTCTTCAAAAGTTGGGAGGTATGGCGTAGGTGATGCCGCGCTCCTGCGTGACGTCACTCGCTTCATCCAGCCACAGCGGCACGCAGTGTCCTGACTCCCGCCTCCTCTACAAGGGGGCCCACTGAGGCTCTGTCGTTCAAGGGCCCATAAAAACCTGGAGCCGGCCCTGCAGTATTCTACACTATGTTGTACAGATAGGTAAAAATTCTTTAAAAAAAATGTAATTTAAACCATCGGTTGTTTTCTGAAGACACTTTCATTTAAAGGGTTAAATGTAGTGACACCTTGTTCTAATTATAGGCCGGGGAATTTATTGGTTGTTTTATGGATTTTTAAGGATAAAAAACATAGACTAATGATTTAACTTTTCTTGGTTACTTCCCCATGCCCCCCATGTCTCAGGAATCTCAAGAATCTGGGTTGGTTCCTTATTTCTAGAAGTTTGACCTTGTTCACCTGCGTCCTCCAGTGACGGTGGAGATGCTTTTAACCACTTATGTGCAAGTACATTAGTAGCCATTGTTGTAATAGACGTCTCTGTGAAGTATATAAGTTGTATATAGGTATCGTTGGGTGTAGTCCACTTATTCCATTAAGTAGTCTGGTTGCTCACGTCCGAACCCATTCTATGTTGTGTACGGTGTTCCGCATTCTATGGGATTTGTGTGAAGATTCTATTCGTATCTTCTATATCTATTTGATACATGCTATGAATACATCTGGCTTTGCAGCAGCTGCCTGACACTCATTTCCATGTAGCTGTGCTACCTTTAGGCCCTATGCACACAGGCGTATCTGACCACAAAATACGGCCCATACGTTGAATCCTGGTCCAACTCAGAGTATAATAAATGGAGGACGATGGAAGTGAGCACCATGATAAACACTTATACTCACGTTCCCTTAACTGTGCACCCTCATGGCACCCTCAGTGTTATCTTCTGGCCTCCTGGGTGATGTCACAGGCCTCGGCAGTCACATGGGACATGTTGATGTCATGAGGCTTTAAATGAATGTATAATGATTAGAGTTGAGCGAGTACTGTTCGGATCAGCCGATCCGAACAGCACGCACACATTGAAATGAATCCTGGTGAAGCACCTGGTGCTTCCGGTTTGACGGCAGCCGGCCGCTTAACCCGCCGCGTGCCGGCTGCGTGCATTGATTTCAATGTGTGCATGCTGTTCAGATCGGCTGATCCGAACAGTACTCGCTCAACTCTAATAATGATGTGACATCTGAGGCCTCAGAATTCCACCTGATCCTGTGACATAATCCAGGAGGCCAGAAGAAGACCCTATTGATGCGCCCCATGTGAGCTCTGAGGCCTCAGAATTCGACCTGGGTCTGTGACATCATCCAGTAGGCCAGAAGAAGTCCCTATTGATGCGCCCCATGTGACCTCTGAGGCCTCAGCATTCCACCTGATCCTGTGACATCACCCAGGAGGCCAGAAGAAGACCCTATTGATGCGCCCCATGTGAGCTTTGAGGCCTCAGAATTCCACCTGACCCTGTGACATTACCCAGGAGGCCAGAAGAAGACCCTATTGATGCGCCCCATGTGAGCTTTGAGGCCTCAGAATTCCACCTGACCCTGTGACATCACCCAGGAGGCCAGAAGAAGACCCTATTGATGCGCCCCATGTGAGCTTTGAGGCCTCAGAATTCCACCTGACCCTGTGACATCACCCAGGAGGCCAGAAGAAGACCCTATTGATGTGCCACATGTGAGCTCTGAGGCCTCAGAATTCGACCTGGGTCTGTGACATCATCCAGGAGGCCAGAAGAAGACCCTGAGGGAGCAGTGGATGCCGAGGTCTCTTCAGACTCCATAGTATAATAAGTGGAGGCCCAAAAATGAATCTTAAGAGGTTCGTCCATCTCTACCCACGAATCATCCTACAAACTTCCAATTTTGGGCAAATGGTCAATGACATATCTTCTAGGTTTATAAATTACCATGGAATTAGAGTATGGAGAGCAATGTCATCCCGGAAATATTGTGCCAATAATCCACTCTGTGACCACTGGTGGTCGCATTCTATGAATCATTCACTAGGTTGTAACTTGGCCTCACAATGGCTCGAAAAAACATTAGAAGTTGGATCGATCTCATCTCCAAAATTTGGATGGTTGCCCATTGCCACCTGATACAGTAAAAAATGTTGAACCATGGACCCGTCAATAAGTTGGATGTTTATGGATGTCCATTATTATTTCTTACAGTCATTTTGCAATGATGGCTTACTAAATTGTTCCATCTGTTTCCAATTGTGTTCTAAACAATTGGGAGGCTGCAGATGAAAACGCTTAAAGGGGTTGTCCAGGAATTGGAGAAATCACAGAAGAGGCCAGGGAAGGTGTAACTACCACACATGACTACTGAGGAGCATCATTATATGTCACTGGGCCCTCACCGGCAGCAGTTAGGGACAGGGGCTGGGCAGAACTTCTGATACGGTGTACGCTTGAATGGACAGCAGTGGTGAACACCTAAGTGCTGGGGACAGGTGAGTATGAATTTTTTTTGTACAGATTCCTGAAAAATCCCTTTAAAGTCCTGCAATGAATTTAATCCATGAGTTCCATCGATTAGAATATAACCTGTCCACAAAGTTTAAGGGGCATCAGATTGTTATCTCGGCAATTGTTCTACTTCATGACAGTGATCAAAAGCCTCTTTACATGGCCAATGTTAGAACTACTGGATGGACTGTCTGGACAACCCCTTTAACCCACCTATGAATCATTTTCTCGTGGCCTGTGGGCATGTGAAGTCTGCTCTGCCCAAGGCCCGAGGCCTAGAAGTTACAAGCCACCGCTGGAAGAAGAGGATGAAGAGGACGCTGCTGACGAAGATGGAGGCGGCGCTGGAGAGTTCTCTCGCAGCAATGGGGACGCCCCCAGTGCTGTTTGAGCGCTGGGGACCGCCCCCAGTGCTGCGAGAGAATTCATTGGCATACCGGCAAAAACCAAGTGAACAGCGGCATGGAGAAGACATCTAAAGCTAGGAGAGGAATAGCCTTTCTTAAGGCTATTCCTACATGTCAACCAGAAAAAAATGTATTTAAATGATAGGATACCTTTATTGTTTGCAGGACACATTGTACTTTGTAATGGGACCATTTATTATTCTGTACAATGTGCTGAGAAGCTGGAAAAAATTCAGAATGGGGTGGAATTAGAGAAAAACTGCATTTGTGCGAACAGGCATTCAACGTGCAGCCAAAATGACAAGTCACCCGTATTCTATGGGGCGGTACAATTCTGGGAATACCAAGCTGATATAGTTTTAATTATATTTACCCCTTAAAAAAAAAGGTTCAGGACTAAAATGTCCCATGTCCAAAGTGTAATAAAAGTCACTTATTAGCATTGAGCTGAGACCCTAACCCCTCATTTATCTTCTAGTACAATGTCCCCTGAATCTTCCTTGTGAATGGAGGACTAATGTGCTTGTGTGGCGGACGCTCCATTGACTTCTATGGGGTCTTGCCATAAGTACATTCTCCAGCAGCCCCATGTTCCTCATTTCCACCAAGGAGCTCTTATTATTTATGCGCCTGAGGAAGAGGTCCCCCTAGAAACCCCCTTACAGAGGCATCTATGAATAGTCTCTACTCTTCTGGATTGTGGTCTATTCCAAGTGCAGCCAGCAAGCCATTAATGTTTTTGCAAAAGCAAACTCTTCCATTCATTTCAAAAAAATCTACAAATGGTTGGTGCCGCTGAAGAGACCATGACTCCAGTAGCAAGTAGGTTCCACCCTTGAAGACGTGAGCTGAGCTTTTGGCTTTGCTAAGATCAAGGTCTCAAACAAGGTCATCAAGTTGGACTTCTGAGCTTCTTGGAACACAATAGTATTCATCCTGCTCTATTGGATGATCTACAACATCTGCTTCTTCTTCCTCAATGGTCCAGTTGTCTGGGGGCTGTGGTACAGGCCTCTCTGGTCCATGGGGAACTGGATGAAGGACTGATGGAAGATTTGGATTAACAACATTTTTCATCTTTTGCCCTGTCATGCCTTGAGCACTTGGTGTAGCACAAAAGTAACAGTCAGTGGTGTGATCTTTTGGTTCTCGCCATACCATTGGCACTGTGAATGGTGTAGACATTCGTTTCCGATTCATCCATTCCCTCGGGTGCACTGCACAGGTATTACAACAGACATGAGGAGCCCAGGCTTTATCTTGATCACCAACCTTGCAATCAAACTAGAGTTCCTAGGCTTTGCAGGTCATAAACTCGCCACAAATGTAGCAAAAGTTGTCGACCTTATTACCGCCCTCACGTGACCTAGTGCACTGCAGCTCAAAGCGGAGGATGTTGTGGCCTCTGCTCCTTATATACTGGATGTGGCTACCCAGAATCCTTTGTGCTGAGCGGACGTCATAGGAAACGCCTCTTGTCACAGGTTTTGCAACGGACGTTGTGCTTTTTTTTTAAGGTTTTTTGGTACGGTTTGGTATGGTTTCATGTATTTTCATAGTTGCTCACTAGGTGGCACATGGAGCAATGTACAGTAATGTATGCTGTAACTCAGGCATGTCAAACATGCGGCCCTTTACATGCATATCTGTGGCCCGCACAAGTCTCAAACTTTGACAGGGTTCCCGGCACCTTCCGTGTAGCTGACAGTGTGAAACGATGTCCTGCGCTGCCGGGAGAGACGGCTGAGTCTCCACTCACTATGCCAATCCCGAGCGGCATCAGCGGCATCCCTGAGAGATAGACAGGAACAGCCGCCCGCCAATCGGCTGGAGGGGGCGGGGCCACAGACGCGTAGACGCGGGAAAGCATCTCAGAGACGCCACCGTCCTAGAGGTAGCTGCGGGTATGGCTGTGAGAACATTCGCCGGCTTGCCGTGTGTGGCTGGCTCTCTATAGCTCCCAAACTGTATAATACCCCTTTAGTGACAATACACTATCATGTCCCCCTTGTTGTCCCCACACAGTATAATATTCTTCTCATTGTGGCCCCCCCACAGTATAATATCCCCTCATTGTGGTCCCTACAATATAATTTCACCCTTGCTGTGCCCCCAAAATATAAAATCCCTTCATTGTGACCCCCACAGTGTAATGTCACACTCATTCTATCTCCTGACCTATAGTATAATTCCTCCTCATTGGGCCCCCACAATATAATATGAGGGGCATTTTGGCTCTCACACTATAATGTCCCTTCATTGTGCCACTTGTTGTCCCTATAAGGGGGCGTTCACACTACCGTCTGTGTCCGACAGGTAGTGTCCGCTCCTAGTGTCCGCTCAAAATCTGGCATGGACATTAGGAGCGGACACTAGCTGTGTCCGTGACACCTGTCATTTATTTAAATGGCGATCGGTTGCGTTCTTTTGCACTCCCTGCCCTTCCTTCACTGTCCGCATGTAAAGATGTCCGACTTTTCAAGCGGACAGAAAAACCTGACATGTAGGGTTTTTCTGTCCGGCTCCGTGTCTTCTTCCGGCTTCTGCTCGTGAAATCCTGCGCCTGCGTAGTAGCGCTTCCCTCCGAATCGCTACTGCGCAGGCTCACTTGCCATTTCACTTAATGGCAGTTCACGATTGTACTGCGCATGCACAATACTGTCGCGTAAGTCTACAGGGACTGAGTCTGTGCAGTAGCGATTCGGAGGGAAGTGCTACTACGCTGGCGCGCAATTTCACGAGCAGAAGCCGGAAGAAGACACGGAGCAAGAGGGCATTACTCCAAGAAGACAAAAGAGGCAGGCATGCCCGAAGCTGACGTCGCACCGTGCATCCCCGCCCAGGGTGCACATTCAGGTAAGTTTTACATATATGTTTTTATCCTTTTATTTAACCCCTTCCCGCCGATGGCATTTTTTGATTTTCGTTTTTGACTCCCCTCCTTCTAAACCCGATAACTTTTTTATTTCTCCGCTCCCAGAGCCATATGAGGTCTAAATTTTTGCGGGACAAATTTTTCTTCATGATGCCGCCATTAGTTATTCTATATAATGTACTGGGAAGCAGGAAAAAAATTCTGAATGAGGTGGATTTGAAGAAAAAATGCATTTCTGCGACTTTCTTACGGGCTTTGGTTTTACAGCGTTCATTGTGCAGCCAAAATGACATGTCCCCTATATTGTGTGTTTCGGTACGGTTCCAGGGATACCAAATTTATAGGGTTTTATTTTCATTTTGACTCCTAAAAAAAATTCCAAAACTGTGTTAAAAATTTTTTTTTCTAAAAGTCGCCATATTCCGACGGACGTAACTTTTTTATACGTAAGTGTACGGGGATGCATAGGGCGTGTTTTTTTGTGGGGTCGGGTGTACTTTTTAGTTCTACCATTTTCGGGAAATGTTATTGCTTTGATCACTTTTTATTCAAATTTTTATCAGCATCAAAACAGTGAAAAAACGGCGGTTTGGCACTTTCGACTATTTTTCCCGCTACGGCATTTACCGAACAGGAGAAATATTTTTATAGATTTGTAGAGCGGGCAATTTCGGACGCGGGGATAGCTAACATGTATATGTTTCACAGTTTTTAACTACTTTTATATGTGTTCTAGGGAAAGGGGGGTGATTTGAACTTTTAATACTTTTTTTTTTTTTTTATTTATTATTTTTTTTTTTTGCATTTATTAGACCCCTTAGGGGTGTTGAACCCCAGGGGGTCTGATCACTAATGCAATGCATTACAATGCTAATGCAAAAAATCATCCTTTCTTTTGCAGGCTGCATAGACCAGCCTGCAAAAGAGAGGATTTGCAGACAAGTCATGGCAATGGGACGTCAGCCCTGGAGCATGCTCCAGGAGCCCGCGATCCCGGGCAAAATGGCGGCGCCCATGCGCCGCCGGGAAAATGGCGCCTCCGGGCGGTCGCCATAGTTACAGACCCGACATGCGCCGTACTATTACGGCGCATGTCGGGAAGGGGTTAAAAACAGGACCGGGGGTTAATATAACATTTACGGTGCCTGAATGGTCTTTTTAAAGGCTATTCACGCATATGTGGGGCTCTATTAGCATGATTTTGCAGATAGAGCCCTTTTAACTGCATTTTGGCAAGCTGTGTGCTTAAGGCTAGAGAAATCCAGTGTTTGCAAAGTTTGTAAACAGATAATTTTCTTCACAGAAAACTCTGATTATAAAATGGCCAATGCGCCCCCAACAATGAGAAAGAGAAAATTGATCGAAGAAAGACGAGTATTTCAAGAGAAATGGGAGTCGCAATATTTTTGCATTACAGTAGGAGGTAAGATACACTGTCTAATTTGCAACAGCTGCATCGCCGCACCACAAGAGTACAACTTGCAAAGACATTACGAAACGAACCAAAGAGTTTATGACAAATTTGAAGGCCCAATGCGTTTTTCAAAATTAAAGGAGTTGAAGGCTAATTTGACGCAACAACAGACCTGTTTTACGAAAATTCAGAAAGGGTCTGTCGCTTCCGTTACTGCAAGCTATGAACTCAGTAACATTTCATTAACCAGGAACACTGTTGCTGAACGGATTGATGAAATGTCAGTTGATGTGAAACAGTTGAAGGTTTGCATCATCAAGATTTGAACATTTTTCTATTGCTATTGATGAGTCCGTTGACGTCAGTAGCAGTGGCGTAACTAGGAATGGCGGGGCCCCGTGGCGAACTTTTGACATGGGGCCCCCCCGACACCGAAGATCTCGACCGAGTCCCTCCTACGCATTCCTGCGCGCTCTATTATGTTCCATAGTGGCCCCTGCACACAGTATTATACCCAATAGTGGCCCCTGCACACAGTATTATGTCCCATAGTGGTCCCTGCACACAGTATTATACCCAATAGTGGCCCCTGCACACAGTATTATGTCCCATAGTGGCCCCTGCACACAGTATTATGTCCCATAGTGGTCCCTGCACACAGTATTATACCCAATAGTGGCCCCTGCACACAGTATTATGTCCCATAGTGGCCCTGCACACAGTATTATGTCCCATAGTGGCCCCTGCACACAGTATTATACCTCATAGTGGCCACTGCACACAGTATTATGTCCCTTAGTGGCCCCTGCACACAGTATTATCCCCCATAGTGGCCCCTGCACACAGTATTATGTTCCATAGTGGCCCCTGCACACAGTATTATACCCAATAGTGGCCCCTGCACACAGTATTATGTCCCATAGTGGCCCCTGCACACAGTATTATACCCAATAGTGGCCACTGCACACAGTATTATGTCCCTTAGTGGCCCCTACAGGACTAAATACTGTCACCCGCTGACCGCTATACCAGGACAAATTGTGGATAAAAAATCTGGTCCTGTGCATTACAATTTAGTAACTCCATGTGCCTCATATTAATAGCAGTTAACCCCATCATCTCCCTCACATTAACCCCTGTCTGCCTCACCATAAGAGTTACTGATATGTGAGAGACATGGAGGTAATAATAAAGTATCTTCATTACTATTACCCCCATATGTCTCACATATCAGTAACTCTTATGGTGAGGCACACAGGGGTTAATGTGAGGGAGATGATGGGGTTAACTGCTATTAATATGAGGCACATGGAGTTACTAAAACACAAGTAATCCCCCCATATGCCTGACATTAATAAGTAACCCCAGTACGTACCTGTGTAGCTTTAGTTTCATTTTCCTGGAGCAGCTTCTTCCTCTTCTTCTATTGCAGGAGCTTGGCAGGGATAAGCCCCGCCTCCTCCTCTCATTGGTGGGCAGAGGACAGCAGAGAAAGGGAGGGGGGAGAGAGGGGGAGCGTGCTGAAGCGCTGACAGGAGCCAGACCTGCAGCTCCTGTGTCTCAGCCGTTGCTGCAGCTTCGGGGCCCCCTGTTGGTGGAAAGTATTCCACCAACAGGGGGCCCCGATCATTATACTCGGGGGTCTGAAAAGACCTCGGAGTATAATGGTAGCAGCAGTAGCAGCTGTCACCGGGCCCCTAATGTCCCGGGCCCTGTGGCAGCTGCTACCGCTGCTATGGTGGTAGTTATGCCACTGGTCAGTAGAATAGCACAACTTGCAATCTTCATCAGGGCCTGTGATAGCGAATTTAACATTTATGAAGAACTGCTTGAATCGGTACCAATGCATGATACGACGACAAGCGAGAACATTTTTGAGAAAGTCAATCAGGTTCTGTTTGAATATGACTTTGATTTGCGTAAGCTTGTATGTCTATTTGTTGCGACAAGAATTAGTTATGTTTCTGGAGATGAAAGGTCAAAACACGGATGACATAACAGATAATGGCTGGCTACAAGACCTGGCTTTTGCTGTGGATATAACTGCACATTTAACTGATCTTAATCTGAAATTACAAGGTAAAAAGAAACTCATCACTAATCCATACCTCCCAACCGTCCTGATTTCCGCGGGACAGTCACGATTTGGGTGACATGTCCCGTGGTCCCAGTTGGAGGGAGGTATGTCCCGATTTCAACTCAGATCTGCGTCCAGAGGACGCAGATCTGAGTTGAACACATATGCAGCTGAAGCAAGGAACTGACACAGGTCAGCTCCTCGCTTCGCCGTTGCGCGCCTCTCTCACTGACACATGCTGCTGAAGGAAGGAGCTGACACAGGTCTACAAGGCGCGTCTACAAGCCAGGAGCTGGCGGCAGCGGCTCGCTTCAGCCGCCTATGTGTCAGCGAGAGAGGCACGCAGAGAGCGGCGAGGGAGCGGAGGAGAAGGTAAGTGTAATGTGGATGTGGAACGTGAATCTGGGGGCAGATGAAGGAGAGGACGGCATGACACTGGGGGCAGATGAAGGAGGGGACGGCATGACACTGGGGGCAGAGATGTGGGGGACATGAATCTGGGGGCAGAGATGGAGGGACATGAATCTAGGGGCAGAGATGGAGGGACATGAATCTGGGGGCAGAGATGGAGGGACATGAATCTGGGGGCAGAGATGGGGGACATGAATCTGGGGGCAGAGATGGAGGGGACATGAATCTGGGGGAAGAGATGGAGGGACATGAATCTGGGGGCAGAGATGGAGGGACATGAATCTGGGGGCAGAGATGGGGGACATGAATCTGGGGGCAGAGATGGAGGGGACATGAATCTGGGGGCAGAGATGGAGGGGACATGAATCTGGGGGAAGAGATGGAGGGGACATGAATCTGGGGGAAGAGATGGAGGGACATGAATCTGGGGGCAGAGATGTGGGGGACATGAATCTGGGGGCAGAGATGGAGGGACATGAATCTGGGGAAAGAGATGGAGGGACATGAATCTGGGGGCAGATGAAGGGTGTATATGAAACTGGGGGAGAGATAGAGGGGGACATATAATTTACGGGTGACTGTAGGAGGATTATACTGTGTGTGGGCACATGAAAAATTAACGAGTGGGCGGAGTCAACACAAAAGTGGATGGGGCTAAATTTGCACACATTTTGTCCCTCTTTTGGTTCTTCAAAAGTTGGGAGGTATGCTAATCTGTATAATGATATCAAGTGCTTCCTTGCAAAACTAAGCTTGTGGAAGTCGCAGTTGTCAAATGAAAATTTAGTTCACTTTCCTACGTGCAAAGAGTTAAAAAACACAGCTAATACTGAGTCTGTACTTATCTTTGCTAAGTATGACAGTCATCTGAAACTATTGTCAAAGGAATTCCAGGAAAGATTTTGTGATTTCTCATCTTTTGCACATCAGTTTGCATTATTCTCAGCACCATTCACCTTTGATGTTGCAAAGGCAGAAGAAAGCCTGCAGATGGAACTTAGTCTCGGTTTGCAGCACCTCACCCATGGATGAGCTTTGGGGTCTGTCTGAAAATTATGGATAGACTCTAATCACTCTCAGTGGTGTTATACAGGGGATACCAATTTTAACCGCTTCAGTGCCCAATCTAGTTACAAATACCAAAATTACCTACAATCTTCAGAATTCCGTTAGATTTTCTGGGTAGTAGTTGGCGGTCTGGCGTGTACTACTGCAGATATCTTGAGCACTGATTGATAGTTCTATATACCTGGGATATAAACCTGCTTTTAGAGTCTCCCAATAAAACTTATTACATTTTACTTAGTTTTTTCTGTGAATAGTTAAATTAATTGATCGCTAACTTTACAACAAATGTTCTAAAACTCTGTAAGAAAACTCTGCTATAGCCATCCTTAGATGGACTACAAATCATAGGACTCAGATTTCTCATCTTCTCTAAGAGGGTAAGGGGTGGAATAAGCAGAAGGAGAGAGAGAAGTAGAAGCAAATACTTTGCCTTATGCCAGAGATAAAAAGTTACAAATACAATACATTAGTATTGTCTGTACTTCTCCATATATGTCCTGCATAGTCCATGGCTATTTCAAAGTAAAATAAATAAAAAGTTATAAAGCAGATTCTTCTATGCTTACTGTGTGCAGTGTATAGCAAGACAGGAGGATTATTTCCTTAGGGAAGAAAAATTAGAATATTATCAGGATAGGCTATACACACAGCTTGTCACAGCTTTTTGATAGAGCATCTGCCAGTCACACACGTGACACAGAAGAACCCAGAGTATAATGATGTCATTTTCACTTTAATATAACTTCAGCTAGGTTCCTAGGAGCCCTAAGAGTATTCTACACTATGTTTTATAGATAGGTTCCTAGGAGCCCTAAGAGTATTCTACACTATGTAATATAGATAGGTTCCTAGGAGTCCTAAGAGTTTTCTACACTATGTTTTATAGATAGGCTCCTAGGAGTCCTGACAGTGTTCTACAATATGTTTTATAGATAGGTTCCTAGGAGCCCTAAGAGTATTCTACACTATGTTATATAGATAGGTTCCTAGGAGTTCTAAGAGTGTTCTATACTATCTTTTATAGATAGGCTCCTAGGAGTCCTGACAGTGTTCTACACTATGTTTTATAGATAGGTTCCTAGGAGCCATGACAGTATTCTACACTATGTTTTATAGATAGGTTCCTAGGAGGCCTAAGAGTATTCTACACTATGTTTTATAGATAGGTTCCTAGGAGACCTAAGAGTATTCTACACTATGTTTTATAGATAGGTTCCTAGGAGCCCTAATAATGTTCTACACTATGTTTTATAGATAGGTTCCTAGGAGTCCTAAGAGTATTCTACACTATGTTTTATAGATAGGTTCCTAGGAGCCATGACAGTATTCTACACTATGTTTTATAGATAGGTTCCTAGGAGCCCTAAGAGTATTCTACACTATGTTTTATAGATAGGTTCCTAGGAGTCCTGACATTATTCTACACTATGTTTTATAGATAGGTTCCTAGGAGCCCTAAGAATGTTCTACACTATGTTTTATAGATAGGTTCCTAGGAGCCATGACAGTATTCTACACTGTTTTATAGATAGGTTCCTAGGAGGCCTAAGAGTATTCTACACTATGTTTTATAGATAGGTTCCTAGGAGACCTAAGAGTATTCTACACTATGTTTTATAGATAGGTTCCTAGGATCCCTAAGAGTATTCTACACTATGTTTTATAGATAGGTTCCTAGGAGCCATGACAGTATTCTACACTATGTTTTATAGATAGGTTCCTAGGAGGCCTAAGAGTATTCTACACTATGTTTTATAGATAGGTTCCTAGGAGTCCTAAGAGTATTCTACACTAAGTTTTATAGATAGGTTCCTATTAGCCCTGACATTATTCTACACTATGTTTTATAGATAGGTTCCTAGGAGCCCTAAGAGTATTCTACACTATGTTTTATAGATAGGTTCCTAGGAGCCCTAAGAGTGTTCTACACTATGTTTTATAGATAGGTTCCTAGGAGCTCTAAGAGTATTGTACACTATGTTTTATAGATAGGTTCCTAGGAGCCCTAAGAGTGTTCTACACTATGTTTTATAGATAGGTTCCTAGGAGCCCTAAGAGTATTCTACACTATGTAATATAGATAGGTTCCTAGGAGTCCTAAGAGTTTTCTACACTATGTTTTATAGATAGGCTCCTAGGAGTCCTGACAGTGTTCTACACTATGTTTTATAGATAGGTTCCTAGGAGCCCTAAGAGTATTCTACACTATGTTATATAGATAGGTTCCTAGGAGTTCTAAGAGTGTTCTATACTATCTTTTATAGATAGGCTCCTAGGAGTCCTGACAGTGTTCTACACTATGTTTTATAGATAGGTTCCTAGGAGCCATGACAGTATTCTACACTATGTTTTATAGATAGGTTCCTAGGAGGCCTAAGAGTATTCTACACTATGTTTTATAGATAGGTTCCTAGGAGACCTAAGAGTATTCTACACTATGTTTTATAGATAGGTTCCTAGGAGCCCTAATAATGTTCTACACTATGTTTTATAGATAGGTTCCTAGGAGTCCTAAGAGTATTCTACACTATGTTTTATAGATAGGTTCCTAGGAGCCATGACAGTATTCTACACTATGTTTTATAGATAGGTTCCTAGGAGCCCTAAGAGTATTCTACACTATGTTTTATAGATATGTTCCTAGGAGTCCTGACATTATTCTACACTATGTTTTATAGATAGGTTCCTAGGAGCCCTAAGAATGTTCTACACTATGTTTTATAGATAGGTTCCTAGGAGCCATGACAGTATTCTACACTGTTTTATAGATAGGTTCCTAGGAGGCCTCAGAGTATTCTACACTATGTTTTATAGATAGGTTCCTAGGAGACCTAAGAGTATTCTACACTATGTTTTATAGATAGGTTCCTAGGATCCCTAAGAGTATTCTACACTATGTTTTATAGATAGGTTCCTAGGAGCCATGACAGTATTCTACACTATGTTTTATAGATAGGTTCCTAGGAGGCCTAAGAGTATTCTAAACTATGTTTTATAGATAGGTTCCTAGGAGTCCTAAGAGTATTCTACACTAAGTTTTATAGATAGGTTCCTATTAGCCCTGACATTATTCTACACTATGTTTTATAGATAGGTTCCTAGGAGCCCTAAGAGTATTCTACACTATGTTTTATAGATAGGTTCCTAGGATCCCTAAGAGTATTCTACACTATGTTTTATAGATAGGTTCCTAGGAGCTCTAAGAGTATTGTACACTATGTTTTATAGATAGGTTCCTAGGAGTCCTAAGAGTATTGTACACTATGTTTTATAGATAGGTTCCTAGGAGCCCTAAGAGTATTCTACACTATGTTTTATAGATAGGTTCCTAGGAGCCATGACAGTTTTCTACACTATGTTTTATAGATAGGTTCCTAGGAGCCCTAATAATGTTCTACACTATGTTTTATAGATAGGTTCCTAGGAGTCCTAAGAGTATTCTACACTATGTTTTATAGATAGGTTCCTAGGAGCCATGACAGTATTCTACACTATGTTTTATAGATAGGTTCCTAGGAGCCCTAAGAGTATTCTACACTATGTTTTATAGATAGGTTCCTAGGAGTCCTGACATTATTCTACACTATGTTTTATAGATAGGTTCCTAGGAGCCCTAAGAATGTTCTACACTATGTTTTATAGATAGGTTCCTAGGAGCCATGACAGTATTCTACACTGTTTTATAGATAGGTTCCTAGGAGGCCTAAGAGTATTCTACACTATGTTTTATAGATAGGTTCCTAGGAGACCTAAGAGTATTCTACACTATGTTTTATAGATAGGTTCCTAGGATCCCTAAGAGTATTCTACACTATGTTTTATAGATAGGTTCCTAGGAGCCATGACAGTATTCTACACTATGTTTTATAGATAGGTTCCTAGGAGGCCTAAGAGTATTCTACACTATGTTTTATAGATAGGTTCCTAGGAGTCCTAAGAGTATTCTACACTAAGTTTTATAGATAGGTTCCTATTAGCCCTGACATTATTCTACACTATGTTTTATAGATAGGTTCCTAGGAGCCCTAAGAGTATTCTACACTATGTTTTATAGATAGGTTCCTAGGAGCCCTAAGAGTGTTCTACACTATGTTTTATAGATAGGTTCCTAGGAGCCATGACAGTTTTCTACACTATGTTTTATAGATAGGTTCCTAGGAGCCCTAATAATGTTCTACACTATGTTTTATAGATAGGTTCCTAGGAGGCCTAAGAGTATTCTACACTATGTTTGATAGATAGGTTCCTAGGAGCCCTAAGAGTGTTCTACACTATGTTTTATAGATAGGTTCCTAGGAGCTTTAAGAGTATTGTACACTATGTTTTATAGATAGGTTCCTAGGAGTCCTAAGAGTATTGTACACTATGTTTTATAGATAGGTTCCTAGGAGCCCTAAGAGTATTCTACACTATGTTTTATAGATAGGTTCCTAGGAGCCATGACAGTTTTCTACACTATGTTTTATAGATAGGTTCCTAGGAGCCCTAATAATGTTCTACACTATGTTTTATAGATAGGTTCCTAGGAGTCCTGACATTATTCTACACTATGTTTTATAGATAGGTTCCTAGGAGGCCTAAGAGTATTCTACACTGTTTTATAGATAGGTTCCTAGGAGCCCTAAGAGTGTTCTACACTATGTTTTATAGATAGGTTCCTAGGAGCCCTAAGAGTATTGTACACTATGTTTTATAGATAGGTTCCTAGGAGTCCTAAGAGTATTCTACACTATGTTTTATAGATAGGTTCCTAGGAGCCATGACAGTTTTCTACACTATGTTTTATAGATAGGTTCCTAGGAGGCCTAAAAGTATTCTACACTATGTTTTATAGATATGTTCCTAGGAGTCCTGACATTATTCTACACTATGTTTTATAGATAGGTTCCTAGGAGCCCTAAGAGTATTCTACACTATGTTTTATAGATAGGTTCCTAGGAGCCCTAAGAGTATTCTACACTATGTTTTATAGATACTTTCCTAGGAGCCCTAAGAGTATTCTACACTATGTTTTATAGATAGGTTCCTAGGAGGCCTAAGAGTATTCTACACTATGTTTTATAGATAGGTTCCTAGGAGTCCTAAGAGTATTCTACACTATGTTTTATAGATAGGTTCCTAGGAGCCCTAATAATGTTCTACACTATGTTTTATAGATAGGTTCCTAGGAGCCATGACAGTATTCTACACTATGTTTTATAGATAGGTTCCTAGGAGCCCTAAGAGTATTCTACACTATGTTTTATAGATAGGTTCCTAGGAGTCCTGACATTATTCTACACTATGTTTTATAGATAGGTTCCTAGGAGCACTAAGAATGTTCTACACTATGTTTTATAGATAGGTTCCTAGGAGCCATGACAGTATTCTACACTGTTTTATAGATAGGTTCCTAGGAGGCCTAAGAGTATTCTACACTATGTTTTATAGATAGGTTCCTAGGAGCCCTAAGAGTATTCTACACTATGTTTTATAGATAGGTTCCTAGGAGCCCTAAGAGTATTCTACACTATGTTTTATAGATAGGTTCCTAGGAGCCCTAAGAGTATTCTACACTATGTTTTATAGATAGGTTCCTAGGAGACCTAAGAGTATTCTACACTATGTTTTATAGATAGGTTCCTAGGAGCCATGACAGTATTCTACACTATGTTTTATAGATAGGTTCCTAGGAGCCCTAAGAGTATTCTACACTATGTTTTATAGATAGGTTCCTAGGAGCCCTAAGAGTATTCTACACTATGTTTTATAGATAGGTTCCTAGGAGACCTAAGAGTATTCTACACTATGTTTTATAGATAGGTTCCTAGGATCCCTAAGAGTATTCTACACTATGTTTTATAGATAGGTTCCTAGGAGCCATGACAGTATTCTACACTATGTTTTATAGATAGGTTCCTAGGAGGCCTAAGAGTATTCTACACTATGTTTTATAGATAGGTTCCTAGGAGTCCTAAGAGTATTCTACACTATGTTTTATAGATAGGTTCCTATTAGCCCTGACATTATTCTACACTATGTTTTATAGATAGGTTCCTAGGAGCCATGACAGTATTCTACACTATGTTTTATAGATAGGTTCCTAGGAGTCCTAAGAGTATTCTATACTATGTATTATAGATAGGTTCCTAGGAGCCCTAAGAGTGTTCTACACTATGTTTTATAGATAGGTTCCTAGGAGCTCTAAGAGTATTGTACACTATGTTTTATAGATAGGTTCCTAGGAGTCCTAAGAGTATTCTACACTATGTTTTATAGATAGGTTCCTAGGAGCCATGACAGTATTCTACACTATGTTTTATAGATAGGTTCCTAGGAGGCCTAAGAGTATTCTACACTATGTTTTATAGATAGGTTCCTAGGAGACCTAAGAGTATTCTACACTATGTTTTATAGATAGGTTCCTAGGATCCCTAAGAGTATTCTACACTATGTTTTATAGATAGGTTCCTAGGAGCCATGACAGTATTCTACACTATGTTTTATAGATAGGTTCCTAGGAGTCCTAAGAGTATTCTATACTATGTATTATAGATAGGTTCCTAGGAGCCCTAAGAGTGTTCTACACTATGTTTTATAGATAGGTTCCTAGGAGCCCTAAGAGTATTCTACACTATGTTTTATAGATACTTTCCTAGGAGCCCTAAGAGTATTCTACACTATGTTTTATAGATAGGTTCCTAGGAGTCCTGACATTATTCTACACTATGTTTTATAGATAGGTTCCTAGGAGGCCTAAGAGTATTCTACACTATGTTTTATAGATAGGTTCCTAGGAGCCATGACAGTATTCTACACTATGTTTTATAGATAGGTTCCTAGGAGCCCTAAGAGTATTCTACACTATGTTTTATAGATAGGTTCCTAGGAGCCATGACAGTATTCTACACTATGTTTTATAGATAGGTTCCTAGGAGCCCTAAGAGTATTCTACACTATGTTTTATAGATAGGTTCCTAGGTGCCCTAAGAGTATTCTACACTATGTTTTATAGATAGGTTCCTAGGAGACCTAAGAGTATTCTACACTATGTTTTATAGATAGGTTCCTAGGATCCCTAAGAGTATTCTACACTATGTTTTATAGATAGGTTCCTAGGAGCCATGACAGTATTCTACACTATGTTTTATAGATAGGTTCCTAGGAAGCCTAAGAGTATTCTACACTATGTTTTATAGATAGGTTCCTAGGAGTCCTAAGAGTATTGTACACTATGTTTTATAGATAGGTTCCTAGGAGCCCTAAGAGTATTCTACACTATGTTTTATAGATAGGTTCCTAGGAGCCATGACAGTTTTCTACACTATGTTTTATAGATAGGTTCCTAGGAGCCCTAATAATGTTCTACACTATGTTTTATAGATAGGTTCCTAGGAGGCCTAAGAGTATTCTACACTATGTTTTATAGATAGGTTCCTAGGAGCCCTAAGAGTGTTCTACACTATGTTTTATAGATAGGTTCCTAGGAGCTTTAAGAGTATTGTACACTATGTTTTATAGATAGGTTCCTAGGAGTCCTAAGAGTATTGTACACTATGTTTTATAGATAGGTTCCTAGGAGCCCTAAGAGTATTCTACACTATGTTTTATAGATAGGTTCCTAGGAGCCATGACAGTTTTCTACACTATGTTTTATAGATAGGTTCCTAGGAGCCCTAATAATGTTCTACACTATGTTTTATAGATAGGTTCCTAGGAGTCCTGACATTATTCTACACTATGTTTTATAGATAGGTTCCTAGGAGGCCTAAGAGTATTCTACACTATGTTTTATAGATAGGTTCCTAGGAGCCCTAAGAGTGTTCTACACTATGTTTTATAGATAGGTTCCTAGGAGCCCTAAGAGTATTGTACACTATGTTTTATAGATAGGTTCCTAGGAGTCCTAAGAGTATTCTACACTATGTTTTATAGATAGGTTCCTAGGAGCCATGACAGTTTTCTACACTATGTTTTATAGATAGGTTCCTAGGAGGCCTAAAAGTATTCTACACTATGTTTTATAGATATGTTCCTAGGAGTCCTGACATTATTCTACACTATGTTTTATAGATAGGTTCCTAGGAGCCCTAAGAGTATTCTACACTATGTTTTATAGATAGGTTCCTAGGAGCCCTAAGAGTATTCTACACTATGTTTTATAGATAGGTTCCTAGGAGCCCTAAGAGTATTCTACACTATGTTTTATAGATACTTTCCTAGGAGCCCTAAGAGTATTCTACACTATGTTTTATAGATAGGTTCCTAGGAGCCCTAAGAGTATTCTACACTATGTTTTATAGATACTTTCCTAGGAGCCCTAAGAGTATTCTACACTATGTTTTATAGATAGGTTCCTAGGAGGCCTAAGAGTATTCTACACTATGTTTTATAGATAGGTTCCTAGGAGTCCTAAGAGTATTCTACACTATGTTTTATAGATAGGTTCCTAGGAGACCTAAGAGTATTCTACACTATGTTTTATAGATAGGTTCCTAGGAGCCCTAATAATGTTCTACACTATGTTTTATAGATAGGTTCCTAGGAGTCCTAAGAGTATTCTACACTATGTTTTATAGATAGGTTCCTAGGAGCCATGACAGTATTCTACACTATGTTTTATAGATTGGTTCCTAGGAGCCCTAAGAGTATTCTACACTATGTGTTATAGATAGGTTCCTAGGAGTCCTGACATTATTCTACACTATGTTTTATAGATAGGTTCCTAGGAGCCCTAAGAATGTTCTACACTATGTTTTATAGATAGGTTCCTAGGAGCCATGACAGTATTCTACACTGTTTTATAGATAGGTTCCTAGGAGGCCTAAGAGTATTCTACACTATGTTTTATAGATAGGTTCCTAGGAGCCCTAAGAGTATTCTACACTATGTTTTATAGATAGGTTCCTAGGAGCCCTAAGAGTATTCTACACTATGTTTTATAGATAGGTTCCTAGGGGCCATGACAGTATTCTACACTATGTTTTATAGATAGGTTCCTAGGAGCCCTAAGAGTATTCTACACTATGTTTTATAGATAGGTTCCTAGGAGCCATGACAGTATTCTACACTATGTTTTATAGATAGGTTCCTAGGAGCCCTAAGAGTATTCTACACTATGTTTTATAGATAGGTTCCTAGGAGCCCTAAGAGTATTCTACACTATGTTTTATAGATAGGTTCCTAGGAGCCCTAAGAGTATTCTACACTATGTTTTATAGATAGGTTCCTAGGATCCCTAAGAGTATTCTACACTATGTTTTATAGATAGGATCCTAGGAGCCATGACAGTATTCTACACTATGTTTTATAGATAGGTTCCTAGGAGGCCTAAGAGTATTCTACACTATGTTTTATAGATAGGTTCCTAGGAGTCCTAAGAGTATTCTACACTATGTTTTATAGATAGGTTCCTATTAGCCCTGACATTATTCTACACTATGTTTTATAGATAGGTTCCTAGGAGTCCTAAGAGTATTCTATACTATGTATTATAGATAGGTTCCTAGGAGCCCTAAGAGTGTTCTACACTATGTTTTATAGATAGGTTCCTAGGAGTCCTAAGAGTATTGTACACTATGTTTTATAGATAGGTTCCTAGGAGCCCTAAGAGTATTCTACACTATGTTTTATAGATAGGTTCCTAGGAGCCATGACAGTTTTCTACACTATGTTTTATAGATAGGTTCCTAGGAGCCCTAATAATGTTCTACACTATGTTTTATAGATAGGTTCCTAGGAGGCCTAAGAGTATTCTACACTATGTTTTATAGATAGGTTCCTAGGAGCCCTAAGAGTGTTCTACACTATGTTTTATAGATAGGTTCCTAGGAGCTTTAAGAGTATTGTACACTATGTTTTATAGATAGGTTCCTAGGAGTCCTAAGAGTATTGTACACTATGTTTTATAGATAGGTTCCTAGGAGCCCTAAGAGTATTCTACACTATTTTTTATAGATAGGTTCCTAGGAGCCATGACAGTTTTCTACACTATGTTTTATAGATAGGTTCCTAGGAGCCCTAATAATGTTCTACACTATGTTTTATAGATAGGTTCCTAGGAGTCCTGACATTATTCTACACTATGTTTTATAGATAGGTTCCTAGGAGGCCTAAGAGTATTCTACACTATGTTTTATAGATAGGTTCCTAGGAGCCCTAAGAGTGTTCTACACTATGTTTTATAGATAGGTTCCTAGGAGCCCTAAGAGTATTGTACACTATGTTTTATAGATAGGTTCCTAGGAGTCCTAAGAGTATTCTACACTATGTTTTATAGATAGGTTCCTAGGAGGCCTAAAAGTATTCTACACTATGTTTTATAGATATGTTCCTAGGAGTCCTGACATTATTCTACACTATGTTTTATTGATAGGTTCCTAGGAGCCCTAAGAGTATTCTACATTATGTTTTATAGATAGGTTCCTAGGAGCCCTAAGAGTATTCTACACTATGTTTTATAGATACTTTCCTAGGAGCCCTAAGAGTATTCTACACTATGTTTTATAGATAGGTTCCTAGGAGCCCTAAGAGTATTCTACACTATGTTTTATAGATACTTTCCTAGGAGCCCTAAGAGTATTCTACACTATGTTTTATAGATAGGTTCCTAGGAGGCCTAAGAGTATTCTACACTATGTTTTATAGATAGGTTCCTAGGAGTCCTAAGAGTATTCTACACTATGTTTTATAGATAGGTTCCTAGGAGACCTAAGAGTATTCTACACTATGTTTTATAGATAGGTTCCTAGGAGCCCTAATAATGTTCTACACTATGTTTTATAGATAGGTTCCTAGGAGTCCTAAGAGTATTCTACACTATGTTTTATAGATAGGTTCCTAGGAGCCATGACAGTATTCTACACTATGTTTTATAGATAGGTTCCTAGGAGCCCTAAGAGTATTCTACACTATGTTTTATAGATAGGTTCCTAGGAGTCCTGACATTATTCTACACTATGTTTTATAGATAGGTTCCTAGGAGCCCTAAGAATGTTCTACACTATGTTTTATAGATAGGTTCCTAGGAGCCATGACAGTATTCTACACTGTTTTATAGATAGGTTCCTAGGAGGCCTAAGAGTATTCTACACTATGTTTTATAGATAGGTTCCTAGGAGCCCTAAGAGTATTCTACACTATGTTTTATAGATAGGTTCCTAGGAGCCCTAAGAGTATTCTACACTATGTTTTATAGATAGGTTCCTAGGAGCCATGACAGTATTCTACACTATGTTTTATAGATAGGTTCCTAGGAGCCCTAAGAGTATTCTACACTATGTTTTATAGATAGGTTCCTAGGAGCCATGACAGTATTCTACACTATGTTTTATAGATAGGTTCCTAGGAGCCCTAAGAGTATTCTACACTATGTTTTATAGATAGGTTCCTAGGAGCCCTAAGAGTATTCTACACTATGTTTTATAGATAGGTTCCTAGGAGACCTAAGAGTATTCTACACTATGTTTTATAGATAGGTTCCTAGGATCCCTAAGAGTATTCTACACTATGTTTTATAGATAGGTTCCTAGGAGCCATGACAGTATTCTACACTATGTTTTATAGATAGGTTCCTAGGAGGCCTAAGAGTATTCTACACTATGTTTTATAGATAGGTTCCTAGGAGTCCTAAGAGTATTCTACACTATGTTTTATAGATAGGTTCCTATTAGCCCTGACATTATTCTACACTATGTTTTATAGATAGGTTCCTAGGAGTCCTAAGAGTATTCTGTACTATGTATTATAGATAGGTTCCTAGGAGCCCTAAGAGTGTTCTACACTATGTTTTATAGATAGGTTCCTAGGAGCTCTAAGAGTATTGTACACTATGTTTTATAGATAGGTTCCTAGGAGTCCTAAGAGTATTGTACACTATGTTTTATAGATAGGTTCCTAGGAGCCCTAAGAGTATTCTACACTATGTTTTATAGATAGGTTCCTAGGAGCCATGACAGTTTTCTACACTATGTTTTATAGATAGGTTCCTAGGAGCCTTAATAATGTTCTACACTATGTTTTATAGATAGGTTCCTAGGAGGCCTAAGAGTATTCTACACTATGTTTTATAGATAGGTTCCTAGGAGCCCTAAGAGTGTTCTACACTATGTTTTATAGATAGGTTCCTAGGAGCTTTAAGAGTATTGTACACTATGTTTTATAGATAGGTTCCTAGGAGTCCTAAGAGTATTGTACACTATGTTTTATAGATAGGTTCCTAGGAGCCCTAAGAGTATTCTACACTATGTTTTATAGATAGGTTCCTAGGAGCCATGACAGTTTTCTACACTATGTTTTATAGATAGGTTCCTAGGAGCCCTAATAATGTTCTACACTATGTTTTATAGATAGGTTCCTAGGAGTCCTGACATTATTCTACACTATGTTTTATAGATAGGTTCCTAGGAGGCCTAAGAGTATTCTACACTATGTTTTATATATAGGTTCCTAGGAGCCCTAAGAGTGTTCTACACTATGTTTTATAGATAGGTTCCTAGGAGCCCTAAGAGTATTGTACACTATGTTTTATAGATAGGTTCCTAGGAGTCCTGACATTATTCTACACTATGTTTTATAGATAGGTTCCTAGGAGGCCTAAGAGTATTCTACACTATGTTTTATAGATAGGTTCCTAGGAGCCCTAAGAGTGTTCTACACTATGTTTTATAGATAGGTTCCTAGGAGCCCTAAGAGTATTCTACACTATGTTTTATAGATAGGTTCCTAGGAGCCATGACAGTTTTCTACACTATGTTTTATAGATAGGTTCCTAGGAGGCCTAAAAGTATTCTACACTATGTTTTATAGATATGTTCCTAGGAGTCCTGACATTATTCTACACTATGTTTTATAGATAGGTTCCTAGGAGCCCTAAGAGTATTCTACACTATGTTTTATAGATAGGTTCCTAGGAGCCCTAAGAGTATTCTACACTATGTTTTATAGATACTTTCCTAGGAGCCCTAAGAGTATTCTACACTATGTTTTATAGATAGGTTCCTAGGAGCCCTAAGAGTATTCTACACTATGTTTTATAGATACTTTCCTAGGAGCCCTAAGAGTATTCTACACTATGTTTTATAGATAGGTTCCTAGGAGGCCTAAGAGTATTCTACACTATGTTTTATAGATAGGTTCCTAGGAGTCCTAAGAGTATTCTACACTATGTTTTATAGATAGGTTCCTAGGAGCCCTAAGAGTATTCTACACTATGTTTTATAGATAGGTTCCTAGGAGCCATGACAGTATTCTACACTATGTTTTATAGATAGGTTCCTAGGAGCCCTAAGAGTATTCTACACTATGTTTTATAGATAGGTTCCTAGGAGCCATGACAGTATTCTACACTATGTTTTATAGATAGGTTCCTAGGAGCCCTAAGAGTATTCTACACTATGTTTTATAGATAGGTTCCTAGGAGCCCTAAGAGTATTCTACACTATGTTTTATAGATAGGTTCCTAGGATCCCTAAGAGTATTCTACACTATGTTTTATAGATAGGTTCCTAGGAGCCATGACAGTATTCTACACTATGTTTTATAGATAGGTTCCTAGGAGGCCTAAGAGTATTCTACACTATGTTTTACAGATAGGTTCCTAGGAGTCCTAAGAGTATTCTACACTATGTTTTATAGATAGGTTCCTATTAGCCCTGACATTATTCTACACTATGTTTTATAGATAGGTTCCTAGGAGTCCTAAGAGTATTCTATACTATGTATTATAGATAGGTTCCTAGGAGCCCTAAGAGTGTTCTACACTATGTTTTATAGATAGGTTCCTAGGAGCTCTAAGAGTATTGTACACTATGTTTTATAGATAGGTTCCTAGGAGTCCTAAGAGTATTGTACACTATGTTTTATAGATAGGTTCCTAGGAGCCCTAAGAGTATTCTACACTATGTTTTATAGATAGGTTCCTAGGAGCCATGACAGTTTTCTACACTATGTTTTATAGATAGGTTCCTAGGAGCCCTAATAATGTTCTACACTATGTTTTATAGATAGGTTCCTAGGAGGCCTAAGAGTATTCTACACTATGTTTTATAGATAGGTTCCTAGGAGCCCTAAGAGTGTTCTACACTATGTTTTATAGATAGGTTCCTAGGAGCTTTAAGAGTATTGTACACTATGTTTTATAGATAGGTTCCTAGGAGTCCTAAGAGTATTGTACACTATGTTTTATAGATAGGTTCCTAGGAGCCCTAAGAGTATTCTACACTATGTTTTATAGATAGGTTCCTAGGAGCCATGACAGTTTTCTACACTATGTTTTATAGATAGGTTCCTAGGAGCCCTAATAATGTTCTACACTATGTTTTCTAGATAGGTTCCTAGGAGTCCTGACATTATTCTACACTATGTTTTATAGATAGGTTCCTAGGAGGCCTAAGAGTATTCTACACTATGTTTTATAGATAGGTTCCTAGGAGCCCTAAGAGTGTTCTACACTATGTTTTATAGATAGGTTCCTAGGAGCCCTAAGAGTATTGTACACTATGTTTTATAGATAGGTTCCTAGGAGTCCTAAGAGTATTCTACACTATGTTTTATAGATAGGTTCCTAGGAGCCATGACAGTTTTCTACACTATGTTTTATAGATATGTTCCTAGGAGTCCTGACAATATTCTACACTATGTTTTATAGATAGGTTCCTAGGAGCCCTAAGAGTATTCTACACTATGTTTTATAGATAGGTTCCTAGGAGCCCTAAGAGTATTCTACACTATGTTTTATAGATACTTTCCTAGGAGCCCTAAGAGTATTCTACACTATGTTTTATAGATAGGTTCCTAGGAGCCCTAAGAGTATTCTACACTATGTTTTATAGATACTTTCCTAGGAGCCCTAAGAGTATTCTACACTGTGTTTTATAGATAGGTTCCTAGGAGGCCTAAGAGTAGTCTACACTATGTTTTATAGATAGGTTCCTAGGAGTCCTAAGAGTATTCTACACTATGTTTTATAGATAGGTTCCTATTAGCCCTAAGAGTATTCTACACTATGTTTTATAGATAGGTTCCTAGGAGCCATGACAGTTTTCTACACTATGTTTTATAGATAGGTTCCTAGGAGCCCTAATAATGTTCTACACTATGTTTTATAGATAGGTTCCTAGGAGTCCTGACATTATTCTACACTATGTTTTATAGATAGGTTCCTAGGAGGCCTAAGAGTATTCTACACTATGTTTTATATATAGGTTCCTAGGAGCCCTAAGAGTGTTCTACACTATGTTTTATAGATAGGTTCCTAGGAGCCCTAAGAGTATTGTACACTATGTTTTATAGATAGGTTCCTAGGAGTCCTGACATTATTCTACACTATGTTTTATAGATAGGTTCCTAGGAGGCCTAAGAGTATTCTACACTATGTTTTATAGATAGGTTCCTAGGAGCCCTAAGAGTGTTCTACACTATGTTTTATAGATAGGTTCCTAGGAGCCCTAAGAGTATTCTACACTATGTTTTATAGATAGGTTCCTAGGAGCCATGACAGTTTTCTACACTATATTTTATAGATAGGTTCCTAGGAGGCCTAAAAGTATTCTACACTATGTTTTATAGATATGTTCCTAGGAGTCCTGACATTATTCTACACTATGTTTTATAGATAGGTTCCTAGGAGCCCTAAGAGTATTCTACACTATGTTTTATAGATAGGTTCCTAGGAGCCCTAAGAGTATTCTACACTATGTTTTATAGATACTTTCCTAGGAGCCCTAAGAGTATTCTACACTATGTTTTATAGATAGGTTCCTAGGAGCCCTAAGAGTATTCTACACTATGTTTTATAGATACTTTCCTAGGAGCCCTAAGAGTATTCTACACTATGTTTTATAGATAGGTTCCTAGGAGGCCTAAGAGTATTCTACACTATGTTTTATAGATAGGTTCCTAGGAGTCCTAAGAGTATTCTACACTATGTTTTATAGATAGGTTCCTAGGAGCCCTAAGAGTATTCTACACTATGTTTTATAGATAGGTTCCTAGGAGCCATGACAGTATTCTACACTATGTTTTATAGATAGGTTCCTAGGAGCCCTAAGAGTATTCTACACTATGTTTTATAGATAGGTTCCTAGGAGCCATGACAGTATTCTACACTATGTTTTATAGATAGGTTCCTAGGAGCCCTAAGAGTATTCTACACTATGTTTTATAGATAGGTTCCTAGGAGCCCTAAGAGTATTCTACACTATGTTTTATAGATAGGTTCCTAGGATCCCTAAGAGTATTCTACACTATGTTTTATAGATAGGTTCCTAGGAGCCATGACAGTATTCTACACTATGTTTTATAGATAGGTTCCTAGGAGGCCTAAGAGTATTCTACACTATGTTTTACAGATAGGTTCCTAGGAGTCCTAAGAGTATTCTACACTATGTTTTATAGATAGGTTCCTATTAGCCCTGACATTATTCTACACTATGTTTTATAGATAGGTTCCTAGGAGTCCTAAGAGTATTCTATACTATTGTATTATAGATAGGTTCCTAGGAGCCCTAAGAGTGTTCTACACTATGTTTTATAGATAGGTTCCTAGGAGCTCTAAGAGTATTGTACACTATGTTTTATAGATAGGTTCCTAGGAGTCCTAAGAGTATTGTACACTATGTTTTATAGATAGGTTCCTAGGAGCCCTAAGAGTATTCTACACTATGTTTTATAGATAGGTTCCTAGGAGCCATGACAGTTTTCTACACTATGTTTTATAGATAGGTTCCTAGGAGCCCTAATAATGTTCTACACTATGTTGTTATAGATAGGTTCCTAGGAGGCCTAAGAGTATTCTACACTATGTTTTTATAGATAGGTTCCTAGGAGCCCTAAGAGTGTTCTACACTATGTTTTATAGATAGGTTCCTAGGAGCTTTAAGAGTATTGTACACTATGTTTTATAGATAGGTTCCTAGGAGTCCTAAGAGTATTGTACACTATGTTTTATAGATAGGTTCCTAGGAGCCCTAAGAGTATTCTACACTATGTTTATAGATAGGTTCCTAGGAGCCATGACAGTTTTCTACACTATGTTTTATAGATAGGTTCCTAGGAGCCCTAATAATGTTCTACACTATGTTTTCTAGATAGGTTCCTAGGAGTCCTGACATTATTCTACACTATGTTTTATAGATAGGTTCCTAGGAGGTCTAGAGAGTATTCTACACTATGTTTTTATAGATAGGTTCCTAGGAGCCCTAAGAGTGTTCTACACTATGTTTTATAGATAGGTTCCTAGGAGCCCTAAGAGTATTGTACACTATGTTTTATAGATAGGTTCCTAGGAGTCCTAAGAGTATTCTACACTATGTTTTATAGATAGGTTCCTAGGAGCCATGACAGTTTTCTACACTATGTTTTATAGATATGTTCCTAGGAGTCCTGACAATATTCTACACTATGTTTTATAGATAGGTTCCTAGGAGCCCTAAGAGTATTCTACACTATGTTTTATAGATAGGTTCCTATTAGCCCTAAGAGTATTCTACACTATGTTTTATAGATACTTTCCTAGGAGCCCTAAGAGTATTCTACACTATGTTTTATAGATAGTGTTCCTAGGAGCCCCTAAGAGTATTCTACACTATGTTTTATAGATACTTTCTAGGAGCCCTAAGAGTATTCTACACTGTGTTTTATAGATAGGTTCCCTAGGAGGCCTAAGAGTAGTCTACACTATGTTTTATAGATAGGGTTCCTAGGAGTCCTAAGAGTATTCTACACTATGTTTTATAGATAGGTTCCTATTAGCCCTAAGAGTATTCTACACTATGTTTTATAGATAGGTTCCTAGGAGCCATGACAGTATTCTACACTATGTTTTATAGATAGGTTCCTAGGAGCCCTAAGAGTATTCTACACTATGTTTTATAGATAGGTTCCTAGGAGCCATGACAGTATTCTACACTATGTTTTATAGATAGGTTCCTAGGAGCCCTAAGAGTATTCTACACTATGTTTTATAGATAGGTTCCTAGGAGCCCTAAGAGTATTCTACACTATGTTTTATAGATAGGTTCCTAGGAGACCTAAGAGTATTCTACACTATGTTTTATAGATAGGTTCCTAGGAGCCCTAAGAGTATTCTACACTATGTTTTTATAGATACTTTCCTAGGAGCCCTAAGAGTATTCTACACTATGTTTTATAGATAGGTTCCTAGGAGCCCTAAGAGTATTCTACACTATGTTTTATAGATACTTTCCTAGGAGCCCTAAGAGTATTCTACACTGTGTTTTTATAGATAGGTTCCTAGGAGGCCTAAGAGTATTCTACACTATGTTTTATAGATAGGTTCCTAGGAGTCCTAAGAGTATTCTACACTATGTTTTATAGATAGGTTCCTATTAGCCCTAAGAGTATTCTACACTATGTTTTATAGATAGGTTCCTAGGAGCCATGACAGTATTCTACACTATGTTTTATAGATAGGTTCCTAGGAGCCCTAAGAGTATTCTACACTATGTTTTATAGATAGGTTCCTAGGAGCCATGACAGTATTCTACACTATGTTTTATAGATAGGTTCCTAGGAGCCCTAAGAGTATTCTACACTATGTTTTATAGATAGGTTCCTAGGAGCCCTAAGAGTATTCTACACTATGTTTTATAGATAGGTTCCTAGGAGACCTAAGAGTATTCTACACTATGTTTTATAGATAGGTTCCTAGGATCCCTAAGAGTATTCTACACTATGTTTTATAGATAGGTTCCTAGGAGCCATGACAGTATTCTACACTATGTTTTATAGATAGGTTCCTAGGAGGCCTAAGAGTATTCTACACTATGTTTTATAGATAGGTTCCTAGGAGTCCTAAGAGTATTCTACACTATGTTTTATAGATAGGTTCCTATTAGCCCTGACATTATTCTACACTATGTTTTATAGATAGGTTCCTAGGAGTCCTAAGAGTATTCTATACTATGTATTATAGATAGGTTCCTAGGAGCCCTAAGAGTGTTCTACACTATGTTTTATAGATAGGTTCCTAGGAGCTCTAAGAGTATTGTACACTATGTTTTATAGATAGGTTCCTAGGAGTCCTAAGAGTATTGTACACTATGTTTTATAGATAGGTTCCTAGGAGCCCTAAGAGTATTCTACACTATGTTTTATAGATAGGTTCCTAGGAGCCATGACAGTTTTCTACACTATGTTTTATAGATAGGTTCCTAGGAGCCCTAATAATGTTCTACACTATGTTTTATAGATAGGTTCCTAGGAGGCCTAAGAGTATTCTACACTATGTTTTATAGATAGGTTCCTAGGAGCCCTAAGAGTGTTCTACACTATGTTTTATAGATAGGTTCCTAGGAGCTTTAAGAGTATTGTACACTATGTTTTATAGATAGGTTCCTAGGAGTCCTAAGAGTATTGTACACTATGTTTTATAGATAGGTTCCTAGGAGCCCTAAGAGTATTCTACACTATGTTTTATAGATAGGTTCCTAGGAGCCATGACAGTTTTCTACACTATGTTTTATAGATAGGTTCCTAGGAGCCCTAATAATGTTCTACACTATGTTTTATAGATAGGTTCCTAGGAGTCCTGACAATATTCTACACTATGTTTTATAGATAGGTTCCTAGGAGGCCTAAGAGTATTCTACACTATGTTTTATAGATAGGTTCCTAGGAGCCCTAAGAGTATTCTACACTATGTTTTATAGATAGGTTCCTAGGAGTCCTGACATTATTCTACACTATGTTTTATAGATAGGTTCCTAGGAGCCCTAAGAATGTTCTACACTATGTTTTATAGATAGGTTCCTAGGAGCCATGACAGTATTCTACACTGTTTTATAGATAGGTTCCTAGGAGGCCTAAGAGTATTCTACACTATGTTTTATAGATAGGTTCCTAGGAGCCCTAAGAGTATTCTACACTATGTTTTATAGATAGGTTCCTAGGAGCCCTAAGAGTATTCTACACTATGTTTTATAGATAGGTTCCTAGGAGCCATGACAGTATTCTACACTATGTTTTATAGATAGGTTCCTAGGAGCCCTAAGAGTATTCTACACTATGATTTATAGATAGGTTCCTAGGAGCCATGATAGTATTCTACACTATGTTTTATAGATAGGTTCCTAGGAGCCCTAAGAGTATTCTACACTATGTTTTATAGATAGGTTCCTAGGAGCCCTAAGAGTATTCTACACTATGTTTTATAGATAGGTTCCTAGGAGACCTAAGAGTATTCTACACTATGTTTTATAGATAGGTTCCTAGGATCCCTAAGAGTATTCTACACTATGTTTTATAGATAGGTTCCTAGGAGCCATGACAGTATTCTACACTATGTTTTATAGATAGGTTCCTAGGAGGCCTAAGAGTATTCTACACTATGTTTTATAGATAGGTTCCTAGGAGTCCTAAGAGTATTCTACACTATGTTTTATAGATAGGTTCCTATTAGCCCTGACATTGTTCTACACTATGTTTTATAGATAGGTTCCTAGGAGTCCTAAGAGTATTCTATACTATGTATTATAGATAGGTTCCTAGGAGCCCTAAGAGTGTTCTACACTATGTTTTATAGATAGGTTCCTAGGAGCTCTAAGAGTATTGTACACTATGTTTTATAGATAGGTTCCTAGGAGTCCTAAGAGTATTGTACACTATGTTTTATAGATAGGTTCCTAGGAGCCCTAAGAGTATTCTACACTATGTTTTATAGATAGGTTCCTAGGAGCCATGACAGTTTTCTACACTATGTTTTATAGATAGGTTCCTAGGAGCCTTAATAATGTTCTACACTATGTTTTATAGATAGGTTCCTAGGAGGCCTAAGAGTATTCTACACTATGTTTTATAGATAGGTTCCTAGGAGCCCTAAGAGTGTTCTACACTATGTTTTATAGATAGGTTCCTAGGAGCTTTAAGAGTATTGTACACTATGTTTTATAGATAGGTTCCTAGGAGTCCTAAGAGTATTGTACACTATGTTTTATAGATAGGTTCCTAGGAGCCCTAAGAGTATTCTACACTATGTTTTATAGATAGGTTCCTAGGAGCCATGACAGTTTTCTACACTATGTTTTATAGATAGGTTCCTAGGAGCCCTAATAATGTTCTACACTATGTTTTATAGATAGGTTCCTAGGAGTCCTGACATTATTCTACACTATGTTTTATAGATAGGTTCCTAGGAGGCCTAAGAGTATTCTACACTATGTTTTATAGATAGGTTCCTAGGAGCCCTAAGAGTGTTCTACACTATGTTTTATAGATAGGTTCCTAGGAGCCCTAAGAGTATTATACACTATGTTTTATAGATAGGTTCCTAGGAGTCCTGACATTATTCTACACTATGTTTTATAGATAGGTTCCTAGGAGGCCTAAGAGTATTCTACACTATGTTTTATAGATAGGTTCCTAGGAGCCCTAAGAGTGTTCTACACTATGTTTTATAGATAGGTTCCTAGGAGCCCTAAGAGTATTCTACACTATGTTTTATAGATATGTTCCTAGGAGTCCTGACATTATTCTACACTATGTTTTATAGATAGGTTCCTAGGAGCCCTAAGAGTATTCTACACTATGTTTTATAGATAGGTTCCTAGGAGCCCTAAGAGTATTCTACACTATGTTTTATAGATACTTTCCTAGGAGCCCTAAGAGTATTCTACACTATGTTTTATAGATAGGTTCCTAGGAGCCCTAAGAGTATTCTACACTATGTTTTATAGATACTTTCCTAGGAGCCCTAAGAGTATTCTACACTATGTTTTATAGATAGGTTCCTAGGAGGCCTAAGAGTATTCTACACTATGTTTTATAGATAGGTTCCTAGGAGTCCTAAGAGTATTCTACACTATGTTTTATAGATAGGTTCCTAGGAGCCCTAAGAGTATTCTACACTATGTTTTATAGATAGGTTCCTAGGAGCCATGACAGTATTCTACACTATGTTTTATAGATAGGTTCCTAGGAGCCCTAAGAGTATTCTACACTATGTTTTATAGATAGGTTCCTAGGAGCCATGACAGTATTCTACACTATGTTTTATAGATAGGTTCCTAGGAGCCCTAAGAGTATTCTACACTATGTTTTATAGATAGGTTCCTAGGAGCCCTAAGAGTATTCTACACTATGTTTTATAGATAGGTTCCTAGGATCCCTAAGAGTATTCTACACTATGTTTTATAGATAGGTTCCTAGGAGCCATGACAGTATTCTACACTATGTTTTATAGATAGGTTCCTAGGAGGCCTAAGAGTATTCTACACTATGTTTTACAGATAGGTTCCTAGGAGTCCTAAGAGTATTCTACACTATGTTTTATAGATAGGTTCCTATTAGCCCTGACATTATTCTACACTATGTTTTATAGATAGGTTCCTAGGAGTCCTAAGAGTATTCTATACTATGTATTATAGATAGGTTCCTAGGAGCCCTAAGAGTGTTCTACACTATGTTTTATAGATAGGTTCCTAGGAGCTCTAAGAGTATTGTACACTATGTTTTATAGATAGGTTCCTAGGAGTCCTAAGAGTATTGTACACTATGTTTTATAGATAGGTTCCTAGGAGCCCTAAGAGTATTCTACACTATGTTTTATAGATAGGTTCCTAGGAGCCATGACAGTTTTCTACACTATGTTTTATAGATAGGTTCCTAGGAGCCCTAATAATGTTCTACACTATGTTTTATAGATAGGTTCCTAGGAGGCCTAAGAGTATTCTACACTATGTTTTATAGATAGGTTCCTAGGAGCCCTAAGAGTGTTCTACACTATGTTTTATAGATAGGTTCCTAGGAGCTTTAAGAGTATTGTACACTATGTTTTATAGATAGGTTCCTAGGAGTCCTAAGAGTATTGTACACTATGTTTTATAGATAGGTTCCTAGGAGCCCTAAGAGTATTCTACACTATGTTTTATAGATAGGTTCCTAGGAGCCATGACAGTTTTCTACACTATGTTTTATAGATAGGTTCCTAGGAGCCCTAATAATGTTCTACACTATGTTTTCTAGATAGGTTCCTAGGAGTCCTGACATTATTCTACACTATGTTTTATAGATAGGTTCCTAGGAGGCCTAAGAGTATTCTACACTATGTTTTATAGATAGGTTCCTAGGAGCCCTAAGAGTGTTCTACACTATGTTTTATAGATAGGTTCCTAGGAGCCCTAAGAGTATTGTACACTATGTTTTATAGATAGGTTCCTAGGAGTCCTAAGAGTATTCTACACTATGTTTTATAGATAGGTTCCTAGGAGCCATGACAGTTTTCTACACTATGTTTTATAGATATGTTCCTAGGAGTCCTGACAATATTCTACACTATGTTTTATAGATAGGTTCCTAGGAGCCCTAAGAGTATTCTACACTATGTTTTATAGATAGGTTCCTATTAGCCCTAAGAGTATTCTACACTATGTTTTATAGATACTTTCCTAGGAGCCCTAAGAGTATTCTACACTATGTTTTATAGATAGGTTCCTAGGAGCCCTAAGAGTATTCTACACTATGTTTTATAGATACTTTCCTAGGAGCCCTAAGAGTATTCTACACTGTGTTTTATAGATAGGTTCCTAGGAGGCCTAAGAGTAGTCTACACTATGTTTTATAGATAGGTTCCTAGGAGTCCTAAGAGTATTCTACACTATGTTTTATAGATAGGTTCCTATTAGCCCTAAGAGTATTCTACACTATGTTTTATAGATAGGTTCCTAGGAGCCATGACAGTATTCTACACTATGTTTTATAGATAGGTTCCTAGGAGCCCTAAGAGTATTCTACACTATGTTTTATAGATAGGTTCCTAGGAGCCATGACAGTATTCTACACTATGTTTTATAGATAGGTTCCTAGGAGCCCTAAGAGTATTCTACACTATGTTTTATAGATAGGTTCCTAGGAGCCCTAAGAGTATTCTACACTATGTTTTATAGATAGGTTCCTAGGAGACCTAAGAGTATTCTACACTATGTTTTATAGATAGGTTCCTAGGAGCCCTAAGAGTATTCTACACTATGTTTTATAGATACTTTCCTAGGAGCCCTAAGAGTATTCTACACTATGTTTTATAGATAGGTTCCTAGGAGCCCTAAGAGTATTCTACACTATGTTTTATAGATACTTTCCTAGGAGCCCTAAGAGTATTCTACACTGTGTTTTATAGATAGGTTCCTAGGAGGCCTAAGAGTATTCTACACTATGTTTTATAGATAGGTTCCTAGGAGTCCTAAGAGTATTCTACACTATGTTTTATAGATAGGTTCCTATTAGCCCTAAGAGTATTCTACACTATGTTTTATAGATAGGTTCCTAGGAGCCATGACAGTATTCTACACTATGTTTTATAGATAGGTTCCTAGGAGCCCTAAGAGTATTCTACACTATGTTTTATAGATAGGTTCCTAGGAGCCATGACAGTATTCTACACTATGTTTTATAGATAGGTTCCTAGGAGCCCTAAGAGTATTCTACACTATGTTTTATAGATAGGTTCCTAGGAGCCCTAAGAGTATTCTACACTATGTTTTATAGATAGGTTCCTAGGAGACCTAAGAGTATTCTACACTATGTTTTATAGATAGGTTCCTAGGATCCCTAAGAGTATTCTACACTATGTTTTATAGATAGGTTCCTAGGAGCCATGACAGTATTCTACACTATGTTTTATAGATAGGTTCCTAGGAGGCCTAAGAGTATTCTACACTATGTTTTATAGATAGGTTCCTAGGAGTCCTAAGAGTATTCTACACTATGTTTTATAGATAGGTTCCTATTAGCCCTGACATTATTCTACACTATGTTTTATAGATAGGTTCCTAGGAGTCCTAAGAGTATTCTATACTATGTATTATAGATAGGTTCCTAGGAGCCCTAAGAGTGTTCTACACTATGTTTTATAGATAGGTTCCTAGGAGCTCTAAGAGTATTGTACACTATGTTTTATAGATAGGTTCCTAGGAGTCCTAAGAGTATTGTACACTATGTTTTATAGATAGGTTCCTAGGAGCCCTAAGAGTATTCTACACTATGTTTTATAGATAGGTTCCTAGGAGCCATGACAGTTTTCTACACTATGTTTTATAGATAGGTTCCTAGGAGCCCTAATAATGTTCTACACTATGTTTTATAGATAGGTTCCTAGGAGGCCTAAGAGTATTCTACACTATGTTTTATAGATAGGTTCCTAGGAGCCCTAAGAGTGTTCTACACTATGTTTTATAGATAGGTTCCTAGGAGCTTTAAGAGTATTGTACACTATGTTTTATAGATAGGTTCCTAGGAGTCCTAAGAGTATTGTACACTATGTTTTATAGATAGGTTCCTAGGAGCCCTAAGAGTATTCTACACTATGTTTTATAGATAGGTTCCTAGGAGCCATGACAGTTTTCTACACTATGTTTTATAGATAGGTTCCTAGGAGCCCTAATAATGTTCTACACTATGTTTTATAGATAGGTTCCTAGGAGTCCTGACATTATTCTACACTATGTTTTATAGATAGGTTCCTAGGAGGCCTAAGAGTATTCTACACTATGTTTTATAGATAGGTTCCTAGGAGCCCTAAGAGTATTCTACACTATGTTTTATAGATAGGTTCCTAGGAGTCCTGACATTATTCTACACTATGTTTTATAGATAGGTTCCTAGGAGCCCTAAGAATGTTCTACACTATGTTTTATAGATAGGTTCCTAGGAGCCATGACAGTATTCTACACTGTTTTATAGATAGGTTCCTAGGAGGCCTAAGAGTATTCTACACTATGTTTTATAGATAGGTTCCTAGGAGCCCTAAGAGTATTCTACACTATGTTTTATAGATAGGTTCCTAGGAGCCCTAAGAGTATTCTACACTATGTTTTATAGATAGGTTCCTAGGAGCCATGACAGTATTCTACACTATGTTTTATAGATAGGTTCCTAGGAGCCCTAAGAGTATTCTACACTATGATTTATAGATAGGTTCCTAGGAGCCATGACAGTATTCTACACTATGTTTTATAGATAGGTTCCTAGGAGCCCTAAGAGTATTCTACACTATGTTTTATAGATAGGTTCCTAGGAGCCCTAAGAGTATTCTACACTATGTTTTATAGATAGGTTCCTAGGAGACCTAAGAGTATTCTACACTATGTTTTATAGATAGGTTCCTAGGATCCCTAAGAGTATTCTACACTATGTTTTATAGATAGGTTCCTAGGAGCCATGACAGTATTCTACACTATGTTTTATAGATAGGTTCCTAGGAGCCCTAAGAGTATTCTACACTATGTTTTATAGATAGGTTCCTAGGAGCCCTAAGAGTATTCTACACTATGTTTTATAGATAGGTTCCTAGGAGCCCTAAGAGTATTCTACACTATGTTTTATAGATAGGTTCCTAGGAGTCCTAAGAGTATTCTACACTATGTTTTATAGATAGGTTCCTAGGAGCCCTAAGAGTATTCTACACTATGTTTTATAGATAGGTTCCTAGGAGCCCTAAGAGTATTCTACACTATGTTTTATAGATAGGTTCCTAGGAGTCCTAAGAGTATTGTACACTATGTTTTATAGATAGGTTCCTAGGAGCCCTAAGAGTATTCTACACTATGTTTTATAGATAGGTTCCTAGGAGCCATGACAGTTTTCTACACTATGTTTTATAGATAGGTTCCTAGGAGCCTTAATAATGTTCTACACTATGTTTTATAGATAGGTTCCTAGGAGGCCTAAGAGTATTCTACACTATGTTTTATAGATAGGTTCCTAGGAGCCCTAAGAGTGTTCTACACTATGTTTTATAGATAGGTTCCTAGGAGCTTTAAGAGTATTGTACACTATGTTTTATAGATAGGTTCCTAGGAGTCCTAAGAGTATTGTACACTATGTTTTATAGATAGGTTCCTAGGAGCCCTAAGAGTATTCTACACTATGTTTTATAGATAGGTTCCTAGGAGCCATGACAGTTTTCTACACTATGTTTTATAGATAGGTTCCTAGGAGCCCTAATAATGTTCTACACTATGTTTTATAGATAGGTTCCTAGGAGTCCTGACATTATTCTACACTATGTTTTATAGATAGGTTCCTAGGAGGCCTAAGAGTATTCTACACTATGTTTTATAGATAGGTTCCTAGGAGCCCTAAGAGTGTTCTACACTATGTTTTATAGATAGGTTCCTAGGAGCCCTAAGAGTATTGTACACTATGTTTTATAGATAGGTTCCTAGGAGTCCTGACATTATTCTACACTATGTTTTATAGATAGGTTCCTAGGAGGCCTAAGAGTATTCTACACTATGTTTTATAGATAGGTTCCTAGGAGCCCTAAGAGTGTTCTACACTATGTTTTATAGATAGGTTCCTAGGAGCCCTAAGAGTATTCTACACTATGTTTTATAGATATGTTCCTAGGAGTCCTGACATTATTCTACACTATGTTTTATAGATAGGTTCCTAGGAGCCCTGACATTATTCTACACTATGTTTTATAGATAGGTTCCTAGGAGCCCTAAGAGTATTCTACACTATGTTTTATAGATAGGTTCCTAGGAGCCCTAAGAGTATTCTACACTATGTTTTATAGATACTTTCCTAGGAGCCCTAAGAGTATTCTACACTATGTTTTATAGATAGGTTCCTAGGAGCCCTAAGAGTATTCTACACTATGTTTTATAGATACTTTCCTAGGAGCCCTAAGAGTATTCTACACTATGTTTTATAGATAGGTTCCTAGGAGGCCTAAGAGTATTCTACACTATGTTTTATAGATAGGTTCCTAGGAGTCCTAAGAGTATTCTACACTATGTTTTATAGATAGGTTCCTAGGAGCCCTAAGAGTATTCTACACTATGTTTTATAGATAGGTTCCTAGGAGCCATGACAGTATTCTACACTATGTTTCATAGATAGGTTCCTAGGAGCCCTAAGAGTATTCTACACTATGTTTTATAGATAGGTTCCTAGGAGCCATGACAGTATTCTACACTATGTTTTATAGATAGGTTCCTAGGAGCCCTAAGAGTATTCTACACTATGTTTTATAGATAGGTTCCTAGGAGCCCTAAGAGTATTCTACACTATGTTTTATAGATAGGTTCCTAGGATCCCAAAGCGTATTCTACACTATGTTTTATAGATAGGTTCCTAGGAGCCATGACAGTATTCTACACTATGTTTTATAGATAGGTTCCTAGGAGGTCTAAGAGTATTCTACACTATGTTTTACAGATAGGTTCCTAGGAGTCCTAAGAGTATTCTACACTATGTTTTATAGATAGGTTCCTATTAGCCCTGACATTATTCTACACTATGTTTTATAGATAGGTTCCTAGGAGTCCTAAGAGTATTCTATACTATGTATTATAGATAGGTTCCTAGGAGCCCTAAGAGTGTTCTACACTATGTTTTATAGATAGGTTCCTAGGAGCTCTAAGAGTATTGTACACTATGTTTTATAGATAGGTTCCTAGGAGTCCTAAGAGTATTGTACACTATGTTTTATAGATAGGTTCCTAGGAGCCCTAAGAGTATTCTACACTATGTTTTATAGATAGGTTCCTAGGAGCCATGACAGTTTTCTACACTATGTTTTATAGATAGGTTCCTAGGAGCCCTAATAATGTTCTACACTATGTTTTATAGATAGGTTCCTAGGAGGCCTAAGAGTATTCTACACTATGTTTTATAGATAGGTTCCTAGGAGCCCTAAGAGTGTTCTACACTATGTTTTATAGATAGGTTCCTAGGAGCTTTAAGAGTATTGTACACTATGTTTTATAGATAGGTTCCTAGGAGTCCTAAGAGTATTGTACACTATGTTTTATAGATAGGTTCCTAGGAGCCCTAAGAGTATTCTACACTATGTTTTATAGATAGGTTCCTAGGAGCCATGACAGTTTTCTACACTATGTTTTATAGATAGGTTCCTAGGAGCCCTAATAATGTTCTACACTATGTTTTATAGATAGGTTCCTAGGAGCCATGACAGTTTTCTACACTATGTTTTATAGATAGGTTCCTAGGAGGCCTAAAAGTATTCTACACTATGTTTTATAGATATGTTCCTAGGAGTCCTGACAATATTCTACACTATGTTTTATAGATAGGTTCCTAGGAGCCCTAAGAGTATTCTACACTATGTTTTATAGATAGGTTCCTAGGAGCCCTAAGAGTATTCTACACTATGTTTTATAGATACTTTCCTAGGAGCCCTAAGAGTATTCTACACTATGTTTTATAGATAGGTTCCTAGGAGCCCTAAGAGTATTCTACACTATGTTTTATAGATACTTTCCTAGGAGCCCTAAGAGTATTCTACACTGTGTTTTATAGATAGGTTCCTAGGAGGCCTAAGAGTATTCTACACTATGTTTTATAGATAGGTTCCTAGGAGTCCTAAGAGTATTCTACACTATGTTTTATAGATAGGTTCCTATTAGCCCTAAGAGTATTCTACACTATGTTTTATAGATAGGTTCCTAGGAGCCATGACAGTATTTTACACTATGTTTTATAGATAGGTTCCTAGGAGCCCTAAGAGTATTCTACACTATGTTTTATAGATAGGTTCCTAGGAGCCCTAAGAGTATTCTACACTATGTTTTATAGATAGGTTCCTAGGAGACCTAAGAGTATTCTACACTATGTTTTATAGATAGGTTCCTAGGATCCCTAAGAGTATTCTACACTATGTTTTATAGATAGGTTCCTAGGAGCCATGACAGTATTCTACACTATGTTTTATAGATAGGTTCCTAGGAGGCCTAAGAGTATTCTACACTATGTTTTATAGATAGGTTCCTAGGAGTCCTAAGAGTATTCTACACTATGTTTTATAGATAGGTTCCTATTAGCCCTGACATTATTCTACACTATGTTTTATAGATAGGTTCCTAGGAGTCCTAAGAGTATTCTATACTATGTATTATAGATAGGTTCCTAGGAGCCCTAAGAGTGTTCTACACTATGTTTTATAGATAGGTTCCTAGGAGCTCTAAGAGTATTGTACACTATGTTTTATAGATAGGTTCCTAGGAGTCCTAAGAGTATTGTACACTATGTTTTATAGATAGGTTCCTAGGAGGCCTAAAAGTATTCTACACTATGTTTTATAGATATGTTCCTAGGAGTCCTGACATTATTCTACACTATGTTTTATAGATAGGTTCCTAGGAGCCCTAAGAGTATTCTACACTATGTTTTATAGATAGGTTCCTAGGAGCCCTAAGAGTATTCTACACTATGTTTTATAGATACTTTCCTAGGAGCCCTAAGAGTATTCTACACTATGTTTTATAGATAGGTTCCTAGGAGCCCTAAGAGTATTCTACACTATGTTTTATAGATACTTTCCTAGGAGCCCTAAGAGTATTCTACACTATGTTTTATAGATAGGTTCCTAGGAGGCCTAAGAGTATTCTACACTATGTTTTATAGATAGGTTCCTAGGAGTCCTAAGAGTATTCTACACTATGTTTTATAGATAGGTTCCTAGGAGCCCTAAGAGTATTCTACACTATGTTTTATAGATAGGTTCCTAGGAGCCATGACAGTATTCTACACTATGTTTCATAGATAGGTTCCTAGGAGCCCTAAGAGTATTCTACACTATGTTTTATAGATAGGTTCCTAGGAGCCATGACAGTATTCTACACTATGTTTTATAGATAGGTTCCTAGGAGCCCTAAGAGTATTCTACACTATGTTTTATAGATAGGTTCCTAGGAGCCCTAAGAGTATTCTACACTATGTTTTATAGATAGGTTCCTAGGATCCCAAAGAGTATTCTACACTATGTTTTATAGATAGGTTCCTAGGAGCCATGACAGTATTCTACACTATGTTTTATAGATAGGTTCCTAGGAGGTCTAAGAGTATTCTACACTATGTTTTACAGATAGGTTCCTAGGAGTCCTAAGAGTATTCTACACTATGTTTTATAGATAGGTTCCTATTAGCCCTGACATTATTCTACACTATGTTTTATAGATAGGTTCCTAGGAGTCCTAAGAGTATTCTACACTATGTTTTATAGATAGGTTCCTATTAGCCCTGACATTATTCTACACTATGTTTTATAGATAGGTTCCTAGGAGTCCTAAGAGTATTCTATACTATGTATTATAGATAGGTTCCTAGGAGCCCTAAGAGTGTTCTACACTATGTTTTATAGATAGGTTCCTAGGAGCTCTAAGAGTATTGTACACTATGTTTTATAGATAGGTTCCTAGGAGTCCTAAGAGTATTGTACACTATGTTTTATAGATAGGTTCCTAGGAGCCCTAAGAGTATTCTACACTATGTTTTATAGATAGGTTCCTAGGAGCCATGACAGTTTTCTACACTATGTTTTATAGATAGGTTCCTAGGAGCCCTAATAATGTTCTACACTATGTTTTATAGATAGGTTCCTAGGAGGCCTAAGAGTATTCTACACTATGTTTTATAGATAGGTTCCTAGGAGCCCTAAGAGTGTTCTACACTATGTTTTATAGATAGGTTCCTAGGAGCTTTAAGAGTATTGTACACTATGTTTTATAGATAGGTTCCTAGGAGTCCTAAGAGTATTGTACACTATGTTTTATAGATAGGTTCCTAGGAGCCCTAAGAGTATTCTACACTATGTTTTATAGATAGGTTCCTAGGAGCCATGACAGTTTTCTACACTATGTTTTATAGATAGGTTCCTAGGAGCCCTAATAATGTTCTACACTATGTTTTATAGATAGGTTCCTAGGAGTCCTGACATTATTCTACACTATGTTTTATAGATAGGTTCCTAGGAGGCCTAAGAGTATTCTACACTATGTTTTATAGATAGGTTCCTAGGAGCCCTAAGAGTGTTCTACACTATGTTTTATAGATAGGTTCCTAGGAGCCCTAAGAGTATTGTACACTATGTTTTATAGATAGGTTCCTAGGAGTCCTGACATTATTCTACACTATGTTTTATAGATAGGTTCCTAGGAGGCCTAAGAGTATTCTACACTATGTTTTATAGATAGGTTCCTAGGAGCCCTAAGAGTGTTCTACACTATGTTTTATAGATAGGTTCCTAGGAGCCCTAAGAGTATTCTACACTATGTTTTATAGATAGGTTCCTAGGAGGCCTAAAAGTATTCTACACTATGTTTTATAGATATGTTCCTAGGAGTCCTGACATTATTCTACACTATGTTTTATAGATAGGTTCCTAGGAGCCCTAAGAGTATTCTACACTATGTTTTATAGATAGGTTCCTAGGAGCCCTAAGAGTATTCTACACTATGTTTTATAGATACTTTCCTAGGAGCCCTAAGAGTATTCTACACTATGTTTTATAGATAGGTTCCTAGGAGTCCTGACATTATTCTACACTATGTTTTATAGATAGGTTCCTAGGAGGCCTAAGAGTATTCTACACTATGTTTTATAGATAGGTTCCTAGGAGCCATGACAGTATTCTACACTATGTTTTATAGATAGGTTCCTAGGAGCCCTAAGAGTATTCTACACTATGTTTTATAGATAGGTTCCTAGGAGCCATGACAGTATTCTACACTATGTTTTATAGATAGGTTCCTAGGAGCCGTAAGAGTATTCTACACTATGTTTTATAGATAGGTTCCTAGGAGCCCTAAGAGTATTCTACACTATGTTTTATAGATAGGTTCCTAGGAGACCTAAGAGTATTCTACACTATGTTTTATAGATAGGTTCCTAGGATCCCTAAGAGTATTCTACACTATGTTTTATAGATAGGTTCCTAGGAGCCATGACAGTATTCTACACTATGTTTTATAGATAGGTTCCTAGGAAGCCTAAGAGTATTCTACACTATGTTTTATAGATAGGTTCCTAGGAGTCCTAAGAGTATTCTACACTATGTTTTATAGATAGGTTCCTATTAGCCCTGACATTATTCTACACTATGTTTTATAGATAGGTTCCTAGGAGTCCTAAGAGTATTCTATACTATGTATTATAGATAGGTTCCTAGGAGCCCTAAGAGTGTTCTACACTATGTTTTATAGATAGGTTCCTAGGAGCTCTAAGAGTATTGTACACTATGTTTTATAGATAGGTTCCTAGGAGTCCTAAGAGTATTGTACACTATGTTTTATAGATAGGTTCCTAGGAGCCCTAAGAGTATTCTACACTATGTTTTATAGATAGGTTCCTAGGAGCCATGACAGTTTTCTACACTATGTTTTATAGATAGGTTCCTAGGAGCCCTAATAATGTTCTACACTATGTTTTATAGATAGGTTCCTAGGAGGCCTAAGAGTATTCTACACTATGTTTTATAGATAGGTTCCTAGGAGCCCTAAGAGTGTTCTACACTATGTTTTATAGATAGGTTCCTAGGAGCTTTAAGAGTATTGTACACTATGTTTTATAGATAGGTTCCTAGGAGTCCTAAGAGTATTGTACACTATGTTTTATAGATAGGTTCCTAGGAGCCCTAAGAGTATTCTACACTATGTTTTATAGATAGGTTCCTAGGAGCCATGACAGTTTTCTACACTATGTTTTATAGATAGGTTCCTAGGAGCCCTAAGAGTATTGTACACTATGTTTTATAGATAGGTTCCTAGGAGTCCTGACATTATTCTACACTATGTTTTATAGCTAGGTTCCTAGGAGGCCTAAGAGTATTCTACACTATGTTTTATAGATAGGTTCCTAGGAGCCCTAAGAGTGTTCTACACTATGTTTTATAGATAGGTTCCTAGGAGCCCTAAGAGTATTCTACACTATGTTTTATAGATAGGTTCCTAGGAGCCATGACAGTTTTCTACACTATGTTTTATAGATAGGTTCCTAGGAGGCCTAAAAGTATTCTACACTATGTTTTATAGATATGTTCCTAGGAGTCCTGACATTATTCTACACTATGTTTTATAGATAGGTTCCTAGGAGCCCTAAGAGTATTCTACACTATGTTTTATAGATAGGTTCCTAGGAGCCCTAAGAGTATTCTACACTATGTTTTATAGATACTTTCCTAGGAGCCCTAAGAGTATTCTACACTATGTTTTCTAGATAGGTTCCTAGGAGTCCTGACATTATTCTACACTATGTTTTATAGATAGGTTCCTAGGAGGCCTAAGAGTATTCTACACTATGTTTTATAGATAGGTTCCTAGGAGCCCTAAGAGTGTTCTACACTATGTTTTATAGATAGGTTCCTAGGAGCCCTAAGAGTATTGTACACTATGTTTTATAGATAGGTTCCTAGGAGTCCTAAGAGTATTCTACACTATGTTTTATAGATAGGTTCCTAGGAGCCATGACAGTTTTCTACACTATGTTTTATAGATAGGTTCCTAGGAGGCCTAAAAGTATTCTACACTATGTTTTATAGATATGTTCCTAGGAGTCCTGACAATATTCTACACTATGTTTTATAGATAGGTTCCTAGGAGCCCTAAGAGTATTCTACACTATGTTTTATAGATAGGTTCCTAGGAGCCCTAAGAGTATTCTACACTATGTTTTATAGATACTTTCCTAGGAGCACTAAGAGTATTCTACATTATGTTTTATAGATAGGTTCCTAGGAGCCCTAAGAGTATTCTACACTATGTTTTATAGATACTTTCCTAGGAGCCCTAAGAGTATTCTACACTGTGTTTTATAGATAGGTTCCTAGGAGGCCTAAGAGTATTCTACACTATGTTTTATAGATAGGTTCCTAGGAGTCCTAAGAGTATTCTACACTATGTTTTATAGATAGGTTCCTATTAGCCCTAAGAGTATTCTACACTATGTTTTATAGATAGGTTCCTAGGAGCCATGACAGTATTCTACACTATGTTTTATAGATAGGTTCCTAGGAGGCCTAAGAGTATTCTACACTATGTTTTATAGATAGGTTCCTAGGAGCCCTAAGAGTGTTCTACACTATGTTTTATAGATAGGTTCCTAGGAGCCCTAAGAGTATTCTACACTATGTTTTATAGATAGGTTCCTAGGAGGCCTAAAAGTATTCTACACTATGTTTTATAGATATGTTCCTAGGAGTCCTGACATTATTCTACACTATGTTTTATAGATAGGTTCCTAGGAGCCCTAAGAGTATTCTACACTATGTTTTATAGATAGGTTCCTAGGAGCCCTAAGAGTATTCTACACTATGTTTTATAGATACTTTCCTAGGAGCCCTAAGAGTATTCTACACTATGTTTTATAGATAGGTTCCTAGGAGTCCTGACATTATTCTACACTATGTTTTATAGATAGGTTCCTAGGAGGCCTAAGAGTATTCTACACTATGTTTTATAGATAGGTTCCTAGGAGCCATGACAGTATTCTACACTATGTTTTATAGATAGGTTCCTAGGAGCCCTAAGAGTATTCTACACTATGTTTTATAGATAGGTTCCTAGGAGCCATGACAGTATTCTACACTATGTTTTATAGATAGGTTCCTAGGAGCCCTAAGAGTATTCTACACTATGTTTTATAGATAGGTTCCTAGGAGCCCTAAGAGTATTCTACACTATGTTTTATAGATAGGTTCCTAGGAGACCTAAGAGTATTCTACACTATGTTTTATAGATAGGTTCCTAGGATCCCTAAGAGTATTCTACACTATGTTTTATAGATAGGTTCCTAGGAGCCATGACAGTATTCTACACTATGTTTTATAGATAGGTTCCTAGGAAGCCTAAGAGTATTCTACACTATGTTTTATAGATAGGTTCCTAGGAGTCCTAAGAGTATTCTACACTATGTTTTATAGATAGGTTCCTATTAGCCCTGACATTATTCTACACTATGTTTTATAGATAGGTTCCTAGGAGTCCTAAGAGTATTCTATACTATGTATTATAGATAGGTTCCTAGGAGCCCTAAGAGTGTTCTACACTATGTTTTATAGATAGGTTCCTAGGAGCTCTAAGAGTATTGTACACTATGTTTTATAGATAGGTTCCTAGGAGTCCTAAGAGTATTGTACACTATGTTTTATAGATAGGTTCCTAGGAGCCCTAAGAGTATTCTACACTATGTTTTATAAATAGGTTCCTAGGAGCCATGACAGTTTTCTACACTATGTTTTATAGATAGGTTCCTAGGAGCCCTAATAATGTTCTACACTATGTTTTATAGATAGGTTCCTAGGAGGCCTAAGAGTATTCTACACTATGTTTTATAGATAGGTTCCTAGGAGCCCTAAGAGTGTTCTACACTATGTTTTATAGATAGGTTCCTAGGAGCTTTAAGAGTATTGTACACTATGTTTTATAGATAGGTTCCTAGGAGTCCTAAGAGTATTGTACACTATGTTTTATAGATAGGTTCCTAGGAGCCCTAAGAGTATTCTACACTATGTTTTATAGATAGGTTCCTAGGAGCCATGACAGTTTTCTACACTATGTTTTATAGATAGGTTCCTAGGAGCCCTAATAATGTTCTACACTATGTTTTATAGATAGGTTCCTAGGAGTCCTGACATTATTCTACACTATGTTTTATAGATAGGTTCCTAGGAGGCCTAAGAGTATTCTACACTATGTTTTATAGATAGGTTCCTAGGAGCCCTAAGAGTGTTCTACACTATGTTTTATAGATAGGTTCCTAGGAGCCCTAAGAGTATTGTACACTATGTTTTATAGATAGGTTCCTAGGAGTCCTGACATTATTCTACACTATGTTTTATAGATAGGTTCCTAGGAGGCCTAAGAGTATTCTACACTATGTTTTATAGATAGGTTCCTAGGAGCCCTAAGAGTGTTCTACACTATGTTTTATAGATAGGTTCCTAGGAGCCCTAAGAGTATTCTACACTATGTTTTATAGATAGGTTCCTAGGAGCCATGACAGTTTTCTACACTATGTTTTATAGATAGGTTCCTAGGAGGCCTAAAAGTATTCTACACTATGTTTTATAGATATGTTCCTAGGAGTCCTGACATTATTCTACACTATGTTTTATAGATAGGTTCCTAGGAGCCCTAAGAGTATTCTACACTATGTTTTATAGATAGGTTCCTAGGAGCCCTAAGAGTATTCTACACTATGTTTTATAGATACTTTCCTAGGAGCCCTAAGAGTATTCTACACTATGTTTTCTAGATAGGTTCCTAGGAGTCCTGACATTATTCTACACTATGTTTTATAGATAGGTTCCTAGGAGGCCTAAGAGTATTCTACACTATGTTTTATAGATAGGTTCCTAGGAGCCCTAAGAGTGTTCTACACTATGTTTTATAGATAGGTTCCTAGGAGCCCTAAGAGTATTGTACACTATGTTTTATAGATAGGTTCCTAGGAGTCCTAAGAGTATTCTACACTATGTTTTATAGATAGGTTCCTAGGAGCCATGACAGTTTTCTACACTATGTTTTATAGATAGGTTCCTAGGAGGCCTAAAAGTATTCTACACTATGTTTTATAGATATGTTCCTAGGAGTCCTGAAAATATTCTACACTATGTTTTATAGATAGGTTCCTAGGAGCCCTAAGAGTATTCTACACTATGTTTTATAGATAGGTTCCTAGGAGCCCTAAGAGTATTCTACACTATGTTTTATAGATAGGTTCCTAGGAGTCCTAAGAGTATTCTATACTATGTATTATAGATAGGTTCCTAGGAGCCCTAAGAGTGTTCTACACTATGTTTTATAGATAGGTTCCTAGGAGCTCTAAGAGTATTGTACACTATGTTTTATAGATAGGTTCCTAGGAGTCCTAAGAGTATTGTACACTATGTTTTATAGATAGGTTCCTAGGAGCCCTAAGAGTATTCTACACTATGTTTTATAGATAGGTTCCTAGGAGCCATGACAGTTTTCTACACTATGTTTTATAGATAGGTTCCTAGGAGCCCTAATAATGTTCTACACTATGTTTTATAGATAGGTTCCTAGGAGGCCTAAGAGTATTCTACACTATGTTTTATAGATAGGTTCCTAGGAGCCCTAAGAGTGTTCTACACTATGTTTTATAGATAGGTTCCTAGGAGCTTTAAGAGTATTGTACACTATGTTTTATAGATAGGTTCCTAGGAGTCCTAAGAGTATTGTACACTATGTTTTATAGATAGGTTCCTAGGAGCCCTAAGAGTATTCTACACTATGTTTTATAGATAGGTTCCTAGGAGCCATGACAGTTTTCTACACTATGTTTTATAGATAGGTTCCTAGGAGCCCTAATAATGTTCTACACTATGTTTTCTAGATAGGTTCCTAGGAGTCCTGACATTATTCTACACTATGTTTTATAGATAGGTTCCTAGGAGGCCTAAGAGTATTCTACACTATGTTTTATAGATAGGTTCCTAGGAGCCCTAAGAGTGTTCTACACTATGTTTTATAGATAGGTTCCTAGGAGCCCTAAGAGTATTGTACACTATGTTTTATAGATAGGTTCCTAGGAGTCCTAAGAGTATTCTACACTATGTTTTATAGATAGGTTCCTAGGAGCCATGACAGTTTTCTACACTATGTTTTATAGATATGTTCCTAGGAGTCCTGACAATATTCTACACTATGTTTTATAGATAGGTTCCTAGGAGCCCTAAGAGTATTCTACACTATGTTTTATAGATAGGTTCCTAGGAGCCCTAAGAGTATTCTACACTATGTTTTATAGATACTTTCCTAGGAGCCCTAAGAGTATTCTACACTATGTTTTATAGATAGGTTCCTAGGAGCCCTAAGAGTATTCTACACTATGTTTTATAGATACTTTCCTAGGAGCCCTAAGAGTATTCTACACTGTGTTTTATAGATAGGTTCCTAGGAGGCCTAAGAGTAGTCTACACTATGTTTTATAGATAGGTTCCTAGGAGTCCTAAGAGTATTCTACACTATGTTTTATAGATAGGTTCCTATTAGCCCTAAGAGTATTCTACACTATGTTTTATAGATAGGTTCCTAGGAGCCATGACAGTATTCTACACTATGTTTTATAGATAGGTTCCTAGGAGCCATGACAGTATTCTACACTATGTTTTATAGATAGGTTCCTAGGAGCCATGACAGTATTCTACACTATGTTTTATAGATAGGTTCCTAGGAGCCCTAAGAGTATTCTACACTATGTTTTATAGATAGGTTCCTAGGAGCCCTAAGAGTATTCTACACTATGTTTTATAGATAGGTTCCTAGGAGACCTAAGAGTATTCTACACTATGTTTTATAGATAGGTTCCTAGGAGCCCTAAGAGTATTCTACACTATGTTTTATAGATACTTTCCTAGGAGCCCTAAGAGTATTCTACACTATGTTTTATAGATAGGTTCCTAGGAGCCCTAAGAGTATTCTACACTATGTTTTATAGATACTTTCCTAGGAGCCCTAAGAGTATTCTACACTGTGTTTTATAGATAGGTTCCTAGGAGGCCTAAGAGTATTCTACACTATGTTTTATAGATAGGTTCCTAGGAGTCCTAAGAGTATTCTACACTATGTTTTATAGATAGGTTCCTATTAGCCCTAAGAGTATTCTACACTATGTTTTATAGATAGGTTCCTAGGAGCCATGACAGTATTCTACACTATGTTTTATAGATAGGTTCCTAGGAGCCCTAAGAGTATTCTACACTATGTTTTATAGATAGGTTCCTAGGAGCCATGACAGTATTCTACACTATGTTTTATAGATAGGTTCCTAGGAGCCCTAAGAGTATTCTACACTATGTTTTATAGATAGGTTCCTAGGAGCCCTAAGAGTATTCTACACTATGTTTTATAGATAGGTTCCTAGGAGACCTAAGAGTATTCTACACTATGTTTTATAGATAGGTTCCTAGGATCCCTAAGAGTATTCTACACTATGTTTTATAGATAGGTTCCTAGGAGCCATGACAGTATTCTACACTATGTTTTATAGATAGGTTCCTAGGAGGCCTAAGAGTATTCTACACTATGTTTTATAGATAGGTTCCTAGGAGTCCTAAGAGTATTCTACACTATGTTTTATAGATAGGTTCCTATTAGCCCTGACATTATTCTACACTATGTTTTATAGATAGGTTCCTAGGAGTCCTAAGAGTATTCTATACTATGTATTATAGATAGGTTCCTAGGAGCCCTAAGAGTGTTCTACACTATGTTTTATAGATAGGTTCCTAGGAGCTCTAAGAGTATTGTACACTATGTTTTATAGATAGGTTCCTAGGAGTCCTAAGAGTATTGTACACTATGTTTTATAGATAGGTTCCTAGGAGCCCTAAGAGTATTCTACACTATGTTTTATAGATAGGTTCCTAGGAGCCATGACAGTTTTCTACACTATGTTTTATAGATAGGTTCCTAGGAGCCCTAATAATGTTCTACACTATGTTTTATAGATAGGTTCCTAGGAGGCCTAAGAGTATTCTACACTATGTTTTATAGATAGGTTCCTAGGAGCCCTAAGAGTGTTCTACACTATGTTTTATAGATAGGTTCCTAGGAGCTTTAAGAGTATTGTACACTATGTTTTATAGATAGGTTCCTAGGAGTCCTAAGAGTATTGTACACTATGTTTTATAGATAGGTTCCTAGGAGCCCTAAGAGTATTCTACACTATGTTTTATAGATAGGTTCCTAGGAGCCATGACAATTTTCTACACTATGTTTTATAGATAGGTTCCTAGGAGCCCTAATAATGTTCTACACTATGTTTTATAGATAGGTTCCTAGGAGTCCTGACATTATTCTACACTATGTTTTATAGATAGGTTCCTAGGAGGCCTAAGAGTATTCTACACTATGTTTTATAGATAGGTTCCTAGGAGCCCTAAGAGTATTCCTACACTATGTTTTATAAGATAGGTTCCTAGGAGTCCTGACATTATTCTACACTATGTTTTAATAAGATAGGTTCCTAGGAGCCCCTAAGAATGTTCTACACTATGTTTTATAGATAGGTTCCTAGGAGCCATGACAGTATTCTACACTGTTTTATAGATAGGTTCCTAGGAGGCCTAAGAGTATTCTACACTATGTTTTATAGATAGGTTCCTAGGAGCCCTAAGAGTATTCTACACTATGTTTTATAGATAGGTTCCTAGGAGCCCTAAGAGTATTCTACACTATGTTTTATAGATAGGTTCCTAGGAGCCATGACAGTATTCTACACTATGTTTTATAGATAGGTTCCTAGGAGCCCTAAGAGTATTCTACACTATGTTTTATAGATAGGTTCCTAGGAGCCATGACAGTATTCTACACTATGTTTTATAGATAGGTTCCTAGGAGCCCTAAGAGTATTCTACACTATGTTTTATAGATAGGTTCCTAGGAGCCCTAAGAGTATTCTACACTATGTTTTATAGATAGGTTCCTAGGAGACCTAAGAGTATTCTACACTATGTTTTATAGATAGGTTCCTAGGATCCCTAAGAGTATTCTACACTATGTTTTATAGATAGGTTCCTAGGAGCCATGACAGTATTCTACACTATGTTTTATAGATAGGTTCCTAGGAGGCCTAAGAGTATTCTACACTATGTTTTATAGATAGGTTCCTAGGAGTCCTAAGAGTATTCTACACTATGTTTTATAGATAGGTTCCTATTAGCCCTGACATTGTTCTACACTATGTTTTATAGATAGGTTCCTAGGAGTCCTAAGAGTATTCTATACTATGTATTATAGATAGGTTCCTAGGAGCCCTAAGAGTGTTCTACACTATGTTTTATAGATAGGTTCCTAGGAGCTCTAAGAGTATTGTACACTATGTTTTATAGATAGGTTCCTAGGAGTCCTAAGAGTATTGTACACTATGTTTTATAGATAGGTTCCTAGGAGCCCTAAGAGTATTCTACACTATGTTTTATAGATAGGTTCCTAGGAGCCATGACAGTTTTCTACACTATGTTTTATAGATAGGTTCCCTAGGAGCCTTAATAATGTTCTACACTATGTTTTATAGATAGGTTCCTAGGAGGCCTAAGAGTATTCTACACTATGTTTTATAGATAGGTTCCTAGGAGCCCTAAGAGTGTTCTACACTATGTTTTATAGATAGGTTCCTAGGAGCTTTAAGAGTATTGTACACTATGTTTTATAGATAGGTTCCTAGGAGTCCTAAGAGTATTGTACACTATGTTTTATAGATAGGTTCCTAGGAGCCCTAAGAGTATTCTACACTATGTTTTATAGATAGGTTCCTAGGAGCCATGACAGTTTTTCTACACTATGTTTTATAGATAGGTTCCTAGGAGCCCCTAATAATGTTCTACACTATGTTTTATAGATAGGTTCCTAGGAGTCCTGACATTATTCTACACTATGTTTTATAGATAGGTTCCTAGGAGGCCTAAGAGTATTCTACACTATGTTTTATAGATAGGTTCCTAGGAGCCCTAAGAGTGTTCTACACTATGTTTTATAGATAGGTTCCTAGGAGCCCTAAGAGTATTGTACACTATGTTTTATAGATAGGTTCCTAGGAGTCCTGACATTATTCTACACTATGTTTTATAGATAGGTTCCTAGGAGGCCTAAGAGTATTCTACACTATGTTTTATAGATAGGTTCCTAGGAGCCCTAAGAGTGTTCTACACTATGTTTTATAGATAGGGTTCCTAGGAGCCCTAAGAGTATTCTACACTATGTTTTATAGATAGGTTCCTAGGAGCCATGACAGTTTTCTACACTATGTTTTATAGATAGGTTCCTAGGAGGCCTAAAAGTATTCTACACTATGTTTTATAGATATGTTCCTAGGAGTCCTGACATTATTCTACACTATGTTTTATAGATAGGTTCCTAGGAGCCCTAAGAGTATTCTACACTTATGTTTTATAGATACTTTCCTAGGAGCCCTAAGAGTATTCTACACTATGTTTTATAGATAGGTTCCTAGGAGCCCTAAGAGTATTCTACACTATGTTTTATAGATACTTTCCTAGGAGCCCTAAGAGTATTCTACACTATGTTTTATAGATAGGTTCCTAGGAGGCCTAAGAGTATTCTACACTATGTTTTATAGATAGGTTCCTAGGAGTCCTAAGAGTATTCTACACTATGTTTTATAGATAGGTTCCTAGGAGCCCTAAGAGTATTCTTACACTATGTTTTATAGATAGGTTCCTAGGAGCCATGACAGTATTCTACACTATGTTTTATAGATAGGTTCCTAGGAGCCCTAAGAGTATTCTACACTATGTTTTTATAGATAGGTTCCTAGGAGCCATGACAGTATTCTACACTATGTTTTATAGATAGGTTCCTAGGAGCCCTAAGAGTATTCTACACTATGTTTTATAGATAGGTTCCTAGGAGCCCTAAGAGTATTCTACACTATGTTTTATAGATAGGTTCCTAGGAGACCTAAGAGTATTCTACACTATGCTTTTATAGATAGGTTCCTAGGATCCCTAAGAGTATTCTACACTATGTTTTATAGATAGGTTCCTAGGAGCCATGACAGTATTCTACACTATGTTTTATAGATAGGTTCCTAGGAGGCCTAAGAGTATTCTACACTATGTTTTATAGATAGGTTCCTAGGAGTCCTAAGAGTATTCTACACTATGTTTTATAGATAGGTTCCTATTAGCCCTGACATTATTCTACACTATGTTTTATAGATAGGTTCCTAGGAGTCCTAAGAGTATTCTATACTATGTATTATAGATAGGTTCCTAGGAGCCCTAAGAGTGTTCTACACTATGTTTTATAGATAGGTTCCTAGGAGCTCTAAGAGTATTGTCTACACTATGTTTTATAGATAGGTTCCTAGGAGTCCTAAGAGTATTGTACACTATGTTTTATAGATAGGTTCCTAGGAGCCCTAAGAGTATTCTACACTATGTTTTATAGATAGGTTCCTAGGAGCCATGACAGTTTTCTACACTATGTTTTATAGATAGGTTCCTAGGAGCCCTAATAATGTTCTACACTATGTTTTATAGATAGGTTCCTAGGAGGCCTAAGAGTATTCTACACTATGTTTTATAGATAGGTTCCTAGGAGCCCTAAGAGTGTTCTACACTATGTTTTATAGATAGGTTTCCTAGGAGCTTTAAGAGTATTGTACACTATGTTTTATAGATAGGTTCCTAGGAGTCCTAAGAGTATTGTACACTATGTTTTCATAGATAGGTAGGTCCCTAGGATCTAAGAGTATTCTACACTATGTTTTATAGATAGGTTCCTAGGAGCCATGACAATTTTCTACACTATGTTTATAGATAGGTTCCTAGGAGCCCTAATAATGTTCCTACACTATGTTTTATAGATAGGTTCCTAGGAGTCCTGACATTATTCTACACTATGTTTTATAGATAGGTTCCTAGGAGGCCTAAGAGTATTCTACACTATGTTTTATAGATAGGTTCCTAGGAGCCCTAAGAGTATTCTACACTATGTTTTATAGATAGGTTCCTAGGAGTCCTGACATTATTCTACACTATGTTTTATAGATAGGTTCCTAGGAGCCCTAAGAATGTTCTACACTATGTTTTATAGATAGGTTCCTAGGAGCCATGACAGTATTCTACCACTGTTTTATAGATAGGTTCCTAGGAGGCCTAAGAGTATTCTACACTATGTTTTATAGATAGGTTCCTAGGAGCCCTAAGAAGTATTCTACACTATGTTTTATAGATAGGTTCCTAGGAGCCCTAAGAGTATTCTACACTATGTTTTTATAGATAGGTTCCTAGGAGCCATGACAGTATTCTACACTATGTTTTATAGATAGGTTCCTAGGAGCCCTAAGAGTATTCTACACTATGTTTTATAGATAGGTTCCTAGGAGCCATGACAGTATTCTACACTATGTTTTATAGATAGGTTCCTAGGAGCCCTAAGAGTATTCTACACTATGTTTTATAGATAGGTTCCTAGGAGCCCTAAGAGTATTCTACACTATGTTTTATAGATAGGTTCCTAGGAGACCTAAGAGTATTCTACACTATGTTTTATAGATAGGTTCCTAGGATCCCTAAGAGTATTCTACACTATGTTTTATAGATAGGTTCCTAGGAGCCATGACAGTATTCTACACTATGTTTTATAGATAGGTTCCTAGGAGGCCTAAGAGTATTCTACACTATTGTTTTATAGATAGGTTCCTAGGAGTCCTAAGAGTATTCTACACTATGTTTTATAGATAGGTTCCTATTAGCCCTGACATTGTTCTACACTATGTTTTATAGATAGGTTCCTAGGAGTCCTAAGAGTATTCTATACTATGTATTATAGATAGGTTCCTAGGAGCCCTAAGAGTGTTCTACACTATGTTTTATAGATAGGTTCCTAGGAGCTCTAAGAGTATTGTACACTATGTTTTATAGATAGGTTCCTAGGAGTCCTAAGAGTATTGTACACTATGTTTTATAGATAGGTTCCTAGGAGCCCTAAGAGTATTCTACACTATGTTTTATAGATAGGTTCCTAGGAGCCATGACAGTTTTCTACACTATGTTTTATAGATAGGTTCCTAGGAGCCTTAATAATGTTCTACACTATGTTTTATAGATAGGTTCCTAGGAGCCTAAGAGTATTCTACACTATGTTTTATAGATAGGTTCCTAGGAGCCCTAAGAGTGTTCTACACTATGTTTTATAGATAGGTTCCTAGGAGCTTTAAGAGTATTGTACACTATGTTTTATAGATAGGTTCCTAGGAGTCCTAAGAGTATTGTACACTATGTTTTATAGATAGGTTCCTAGGAGCCCTAAGAGTATTCTACACTATGTTTTATAGATAGGTTCCTAGGAGCCATGACAGTTTTCTACACTATGTTTTATAGATAGGTTCCTAGGAGCCCTAATAATGTTTCTACACTATGTTTTATAGATAGGTTCCTAGGAGTCCTGACATTATTCTACACTATGTTTTATAGATAGGTTCCTAGGAGGCCTAAGAGTATTCTACACTATGTTTTATAGATAGGTTCCTAGGAGCCCTAAGAGTGTTCTACACTATGTTTTATAGATAGGTTCCTAGGAGCCCTAAGAGTATTGTACACTATGTTTTATAGATAGGTTCCTAGGAGTCCTGACATTATTCTACACTATGTTTTTATAGATAGGTTCCTAGGAGGCCTAAGAGTATTCTACACTATGTTTTATAGATAGGTTCCTAGGAGCCCTAAGAGTGTTCTACACTATGTTTTATAGATAGGTTCCTAGGAGCCCTAAGAGTATTCTACACTATGTTTTATAGATAGGTTCCTAGGAGCCATGACAGTTTTCTACACTATGTTTTATAGATAGGTTCCTAGGAGGCCTAAAAGTATTCTACACTATGTTTTATAGATATGTTCCTAGGAGTCCTGACATTATTCTACACTATGTTTTATAGATAGGTTCCTAGGAGCCCTAAGAGTATTCTACACTATGTTTTATAGATAGGTTCCTAGGAGCCCTAAGAGTATTCTACACTATGTTTTATAGATACTTTCCTAGGAGCCCCTAAGAGTATTCTACACTATGTTTTATAGATAGGTTCCTAGGAGCCCTAAGAGTATTCTACACTATGTTTTATAGATACTTTCCTAGGAGCCCTAAGAGTATTCTACACTATGTTTTATAGATAGGTTCCTAGGAGGCCTAAGAGTATTCTACACTATGTTTTATAGATAGGTTCCTAGGAGTCCTAAGAGTATTCTACACTATGTTTTATAGATAGGTTCCTAGGAGCCCTAAGAGTATTCTACACTATGTTTTATAGATAGGTTCCTAGGAGCCATGACAGTATTCTACACTATGTTTTATAGATAGGTTCCTAGGAGCCCTAAGAGTATTCTACACTATGTTTTATAGATAGGTTCCTAGGAGCCAGACAGTATTCTACACTATGTTTTATAGATAGGTTCCTAGGAGCCCCTAAGAGTATTCTACACTATGTTTTATAGATAGGTTCCTAGGAGCCCTAAGAGTATTCTACACTATGTTTTATAGATAGGTTCCTAGGATCCCAAAGAGTATTCTACACTATGTTTTATAGATAGGTTCCTAGGAGCCATGACAGTATTCTACACTATGTTTTATAGATAGGTTCCTAGGAGGTCTAAGAGTATTCTACACTATGTTTTACAGATAGGTTCCTAGGAGTCCTAAGAGTATTCTACACTATGTTTTATAGATAGGTTCCTATTAGCCCTGACATTATTCTACACTATGTTTTATAGATAGGTTCCTAGGAGTCCTAAGAGTATTCTATACTATGTATTATAGATAGGTTCCTAGGAGCCCTAAGAGTGTTCTACACTATGTTTTATAGATAGGTTCCTAGGAGCTCTAAGAGTATTGTACACTATGTTTTATAGATAGGTTCCTAGGAGTCCTAAGAGTATTGTACACTATGTTTTATAGATAGGTTCCTAGGAGCCCTAAGAGTATTCTACACTATGTTTTATAGATAGGTTCCTAGGAGCCATGACAGTTTTCTACACTATGTTTTATAGATAGGTTCCTAGGAGCCCTAATAATGTTCTACACTATGTTTTATAGATAGGTTCCTAGGAGGCCTAAGAGTATTCTACACTATGTTTTATAGATAGGTTCCTAGGAGCCCTAAGAGTGTTCTACACTATGTTTTATAGATAGGTTCCTAGGAGCTTTAAGAGTATTGTACACTATGTTTTATAGATAGGTTCCTAGGAGTCCTAAGAGTATTGTACACTATGTTTTATAGATAGGTTCCTAGGAGCCCTAAGAGTATTCTACACTATGTTTTATAGATAGGTTCCTAGGAGCCATGACAGTTTTCTACACTATGTTTTATAGATAGGTTCCTAGGAGCCCTAATAATGTTCTACACTATGTTTTATAGATAGGTTCCTAGGAGCCATGACAGTTTTCTACACTATGTTTTATAGATAGGTTCCTAGGAGGCCTAAAAGTATTCTACACTATGTTTTATAGATATGTTCCTAGGAGTCCTGACAATATTCTACACTATGTTTTATAGATAGGTTCCTAGGAGCCCTAAGAGTATTCTACACTATGTTTTATAGATAGGTTCCTAGGAGCCCTAAGAGTATTCTACACTATGTTTTATAGATACTTTCCTAGGAGCCCTAAGAGTATTCTACACTATGTTTTATAGATAGGTTCCTAGGAGCCCTAAGAGTATTCTACACTATGTTTTATAGATACTTTCCTAGGAGCCCTAAGAGTATTCTACACTGTGTTTTATAGATAGGTTCCTAGGAGGCCTAAGAGTATTCTACACTATGTTTTATAGATAGGTTCCTAGGAGTCCTAAGAGTATTCTACACTATGTTTTATAGATAGGTTCCTATTAGCCCTAAGAGTATTCTACACTATGTTTTATAGATAGGTTCCTAGGAGCCATGACAGTATTTTACACTATGTTTTATAGATAGGTTCCTAGGAGCCCTAAGAGTATTCTACACTATGTTTTATAGATAGGTTCCTAGGAGCCCTAAGAGTATTCTACACTATGTTTTATAGATAGGTTCCTAGGAGACCTAAGAGTATTCTACACTATGTTTTATAGATAGGTTCCTAGGATCCCTAAGAGTATTCTAACACTATGTTTTATAGATAGGTTCCTAGGAGCCATGACAGTATTCTACACTATGTTTTATAGATAGGTTCCTAGGAGGCCTAAGAGTATTCTACACTATGTTTTAATAGATAGGTTCCTAGGAGTCCTAAGAGTATTCTACACTATGTTTTATAGATAGGTTCCTATTAGCCCCTGACATTATTCTACACTATGTTTTATAGATAGGTTCCTAGGAGTCCTAAGAGTATTCTATACTATGTATTATAGATAGGTTCCTAGGAGCCCTAAGAGTGTTCTACACTATGTTTTATAGATAGGTTCCTAGGAGCTCTAAGAGTATTGTACACTATGTTTTATAGATAGGTTCCTAGGAGTCCTAAGAGTATTGTACACTATGTTTTATAGATAGGTTCCTAGGAGCCCTAAGAGTATTCTACACTATGTTTTATAGATAGGTTCCTAGGAGCCATGACAGTTTTCTACACTATGTTTTATAGATAGGTTCCTAGGAGCCCTAATAATGTTCTACACTATGTTTTATAGATAGGTTCCTAGGAGGCCTAAGAGTATTCTACACTATGTTTTATAGATAGGTTCCTAGGAGCCCTAAGAGTGTTCTACACTATGTTTTATAGATAGGTTCCTAGGAGCTTTAAGAGTATTGTACACTATGTTTTATAGATAGGTTCCTAGGAGTCACTAAGAGTATTGTACACTATGTTTTATAGATAGGTTCCTAGGAGCCCTAAGAGTATTCTACACTATGTTTTATAGATAGGTTCCTAGGAGCCATGACAGTTTTCTACACTATGTTTTATAGATAGGTTCCTAGGAGCCCTAATAATGTTCTACACTATGTTTTATAGATAGGTTCCTAGGAGTCCTGACATTATTCTACACTATGTTTTATAGATAGGTTCCTAGGAGGCCTAAGAGTATTCTACACTATGTTTTATAGATAGGTTCCTAGGAGCCCTAAGAGTGTTCTACACTATGTTTTATAGATAGGTTCCTAGGAGCCCTAAGAGTATTGTACACTATGTTTTATAGATAGGTTCCTAGGAGTCCTGACATTATTCTACACTATGTTTTATAGATAGGTTCCTAGGAGGCCTAAGAGTATTCTACACTATGTTTTATAGATAGGTTCCTAGGAGCCCTAAGAGTGTTCTACACTATGTTTTAATAGATAGGTTCCTAGGAGCCCTAAGAGTATTCTACACTATGTTTTATAGATAGGTTCCTAGGAGGCCTAAAAGTATTCTACACTATGTTTTATAGATATGTTCCTAGGAGTCCCTGACATTATTCTACACTATGTTTTATAGATAGGTTCCTAGGAGCCCTAAGAGTATTCTACACTATGTTTTATAGATAGGTTCCTAGGAGCCCTAAGAGTATTCTACACTATGTTTTATAGATACTTTCCTAGGAGCCCTAAGAGTATTCTAACACTATGTTTTATAGATAGGTTCCTAGGAGTCCTGACATTATTCTACACTATGTTTTATAGATAGGTTCCTAGGAGGCCTAAGAGTATTCTACACTATGTTTTTATAGATAGGTTCCTAGGAGCCATGACAGTATTCTACACTATGTTTTATAGATAGGTTCCTAGGAGCCCTAAGAGTATTCTACACTATGTTTTATAGATAGGGTTCCTAGGAGCCATGACAGTATTCTACACTATGTTTTATAGATAGGTTCCTAGGAGCCCTAAGAGTATTCTACACTATGTATTTATAGATAGGTTCCTAGGAGACCTAAGAGTATTCTACACTATGTTTTATAGATAGGTTCCTAGGATCCCTAAGAGTATTCTACACTATGTTTTATAGATAGGTTCCTAGGAGCCATGACAGTATTCTACACTATGTTTTATAGATAGGTTCCTAGGAAGCCTAAGAGTATTCTACACTATGTTTTATAGATAGGTTCCTAGGAGTCCTAAGAGTATTCTACACTATGTTTTATAGATAGGTTCCTATTAGCCCTGACATTATTCTACACTATGTTTTATAGATAGGTTCCTAGGAGTCCTAAGAGTATTCTATACTATGTATTATAGATAGGTTCCTAGGAGCCCTAAGAGTGTTCTACACTATGTTTTATAGATAGGTTCCTAGGAGCTCTAAGAGTATTGTACACTATGTTTTATAGATAGGTTCCTAGGAGTCCTAAGAGTATTGTACACTATGTTTTATAGATAGGTTCCTAGGAGCCCTAAGAGTATTCTACACTATGTTTTATAGATAGGTTCCTAGGAGCCATGACAGTTTTCTACACTATGTTTTATAGATAGGTTCCTAGGAGCCCTAATAATGTTCTACACTATGTTTTATAGATAGGTTCCTAGGAGGCCTAAGAGTATTCTACACTATGTTTTATAGATAGGTTCCTAGGAGCCCTAAGAGTGTTCTACACTATGTTTTATAGATAGGTTCCTAGGAGCTTTAAGAGTATTGTACCTATGTTTTATAGATAGGTTCCTAGGAGTCCTAAGAGTATTGTACACTATGTTTTATAGATAGGTTCCTAGGAGCCCTAAGAGTATTCTACACTATGTTTTATAGATAGGTTCCTAGGAGCCATGACAGTTTTCTACACTATGTTTTATAGATAGGTTCCTAGGAGCCCTAATAATGTTCTACACTATGTTTTATAGATAGGTTCACTAGGAGTCCTGACATTATTCTACACTATGTTTTATAGATAGGTTCCTAGGAGGCCTAAGAGTATTCTACACTATGTTTTATAGATAGGTTCCTAGGAGCCCTAAGAGTGTTCTACACTATGTTTTATAGATAGGTTCCTAGGAGCCCTAAGAGTATTGTACACTATTTTTATAGATAGGTTCCTAGGAGTCCTGACATTATTCTACACTTTGTTTTATAGATAGGTTCCTAGGAGGCCTAAGAGTATTCCTACACTATGTTTTATAGATAGGTTCCTAGGAGCCCTAAGAGTGTTCTACACTATGTTTTATAGATAGGTTCCTAGGAGCCCTAAGAGTATTCTACACTATGTTTTATAGATAGGTTCCTAGGAGCCATGACAGTTTTCTACACTATGTTTTATAGATAGGTTCCTAGGAGGCCTAAAAGTATTCTACACTATGTTTTATAGATATGTTCCTAGGAGTCCTGACATTATTCTACACTATGTTTTATAGATAGGTTCCTAGGAGCCCTAAGAGTATTCTACACTATGTTTTATAGATAGGTTCCTAGGAGCCCTAAGAGTATTCTACACTATGTTTTATAGATACTTTCCTAGGAGCCCTAAGAGTATTCTACACTATGTTTTCTAGATAGGTTCCTAGGAGTCCTGACATTATTCTACACTATGTTTTATAGATAGGTTCCTAGGAGGCCTAAGAGTATTCTACACTATGTTTTATAGATAGGTTCCTAGGAGCCCTAAGAGTGTTCTACACTATGTTTTATAGATAGGTTCCTAGGAGCCCTAAGAGTATTGTACACTATGTTTTATAGATAGGTTCCTAGGAGTCCTAAGAGTATTCTACACTATGTTTTATAGATAGGTTCCTAGGAGCCATGACAGTTTTCTACACTATGTTTTATAGATAGGTTCCTAGGAGGCCTAAAAGTATTCTACACTATGTTTTATAGATATGTTCCTAGGAGTCCTGACAATATTCTACACTATGTTTTATAGATAGGTTCCTAGGAGCCCTAAGAGTATTCTACACTATGTTTTATAGATAGGTTCCTAGGAGCTCTAAGAGTATTCTACACTATGTTTTATAGATACTTTCCTAGGAGCCCCTAAGAGTATTCTACATTATGTTTTATAGATAGGTTCCTAGGAGCCCTAAGAGTATTCTACACTATGTTTTATAGATACTTTCCTAGGAGCCCTAAGAGTATTCTACACTGTGTTTTATAGATAGGTTCCTAGGAGGCCTAAGAGTATTCTACACTATGTTTTTATAGATAGGTTCCTAGGAGTCCTAAGAGTATTCTACACTATGTTTTATAGATAGGTTCCTATTAGCCCTAAGAGTATTCTACACTATGTTTTATAGATAGGTTCCTAGGAGCCATGACAGTATTCTACACTATGTTTTTATAGATAGGTTCCTAGGAGGCCTAAGAGTATTCTACACTATGTTTTATAGATAGGTTCCTAGGAGCCCTAAGAGTGTTCTACACTATGTTTTATAGATAGGTTCCTAGGAGCCCTAAGAGTATTCTACACTATGTTTTATAGATAGGTTCCTAGGAGGCCTAAAAGTATTCTACACTATGTTTTATAGATATGTTCCTAGGAGTCCTGACATTATTCTACACTATGTTTTATAGATAGGTTCCTAGGAGCCCTAAGAGTATTCTACACTATGTTTTATAGATAGGTTCCTAGGAGCCCTAAGAGTATTCTACACTATGTTTTATAGATACTTTCCTAGGAGCCCTAAGAGTATTGTACACTATGTTTTATAGATAGGTTCCTAGGAGTCCTAAGAGTATTATACACTATGTTTTATAGATAGGTTCCTAGGAGCCACATGACAGTTTTCTATACACTATTTTTTATAGATAGGTTCCTAGGAAAGTATCTATAAAAACATAGTGTAGAATACTCTTAGGGCTCCTAGGAACCTATCTATAAAACATAGTGTAGATACTCTTAGGGCTCCTAGGAACCTATCTATAAAACATAGTGTAGAATAATGTCAGGACTCCTAGGAACATATCTATAAAACATAGTGTAGAATACTTTTAGGCCTCCTAGGAACCTATCTATAAAACATAGTGTAGAATACTCTTAGGGCTCCTAGGAACCTATCTATAAAACATAGTGTAGAACACTCTTAGGGCTCCTAGGAACCTATCTATAAAACATAGTGTAGAATACTCTTAGGCCTCCTAGGAACCTATCTATAAAACATAGTGTAGAATACTGTCATGGCTCCTAGGAACCTATCTATAAAACATAGTGTAGAATACTCTTAGGGCTAATAGGAACCTATCTATAAAACATAGTGTAGAATACTCTTAGGACTCCTAGGAACCTATCTATAAAACATAGTGTAGAATACTCTTAGGCCTCCTAGGAACCTATCTATAAAACACAGTGTAGAATACTCTTAGGGCTCCTAGGAAAGTATCTATAAAACATAGTGTAGAATACTCTTAGGGCTCCTAGGAACCTATCTATAAAACATAATGTAGAATACTCTTAGGGCTCCTAGGAAAGTATCTATAAAACATAGTGTAGAATACTCTTAGAGCTCCTAGGAACTATCTATAAAACATAGTGTAGAATACTCTTAGGGCTCCTAGGAACCTATCTATAAAACATAGTGTAGAATATTGTCAGGACTCCTAGGAACATATCTATAAAACATAGTGTAGAATACTTTTAGGCCTCCTAGGAACCCTATCTATAAAACATAGTGTAGAAAACTGTCATGGCTCCTAGGAACCTATCTATAAAACATAGTGTAGAATACTCTTAGGACTCCTAGGAACCTATCTATAAAACATAGTGTACAATACTCTTAGGGCTCCTAGGAACCTATCTATAAAACATAGTGTAGAACACTCTTAGGGCTCCTAGGAACCTATCTATAAAACATAGTGTAGAATACTCTTAGGCCTCCTAGGAACCTATCTATAAAACATAGTGTAGAATAATGTCAGGACTCCTAGGAACCTATCTAGAAAACATAGTGTAGAATACTCTTAGGGCTCCTAGGAAAGTATCTATAAAACCATAGTGTAGAATACTCTTAGGGCTCCTAGGAACCTATCTATAAAACATAGTGTAGAATACTCTTAGGGCTCCTAGGAACCTATCTATAAAACATAGTGTAGAATAATGTCAGGACTCCTAGGAACATATCTATAAAACATAGTGTAGAATACTTTTAGGCCTCCTAGGAACCTATCTATAAAACATAGTGTAGAAAACTGTCATGGCTCCTAGGAACCTATCTATAAAACATAGTGTAGAATACTCTTAGGGCTCCTAGGAACCTATCTATAAAACATAGTGTAGAACACTCTTAGGGCTCCTAGGAACCTATCTATAAAACATAGTGTAGAATACTCTTAGGCCTCCTAGGAACCTATCTATAAAACAAAGTGTAGAATAATGTCAGGACTCCTAGGAACCTATCTATAAAACATAGTGTACAATACTCTTAGGGCTCCTAGGAACCTATCTATAAAACATAGTGTAGAACACTCTTAGGGCTCCTAGGAACCTATCTATAAAACATAGTGTAGAATACTCTTAGGCCTCCTAGGAACCTATCTATAAAACATAGTGTAGAATAATGTCAGGACTCTAGGAACCTATCTATAAAACATAGTGTAGAACATTATTAGGGCTCCTAGGAACCTATCTATAAAACATAGTGTAGAAAACTGTCATGGCTCCTAGGAACCTATCTATAAAACATAGTGTAGAATACTCTTAGGGCTCCTAGGAACCTATCTATAAAACATAGTGTACAATACTCTTAGGACTCCTAGGAACCTATCTATAAAACATAGTGTACAATACTCTTAAAGCTCCTAGGAACCTATCTATAAAACATAGTGTAGAACACTCTTAGGGCTCCTAGGAACCTATCTATAAAACATAGTGTAGAATACTCTTAGGCCTCCTAGGAACCTATCTATAAAACATAGTGTAGAACATTATTAGGGCTCCTAGGAACCTATCTATAAAACATAGTGTAGAAAACTGTCATGGCTCCTAGGAACCTATCTATAAAACATAGTGTAGAATACTCTTAGGGCTCCTAGGAACCTATCTATAAAACATAGTGTACAATACTCTTAGGACTCCTAGGAACCTATCTATAAAACATAGTGTACAATACTCTTAGAGCTCCTAGGAACCTATCTATAAAACATAGTGTAGAACACTCTTAGGGCTCCTAGGAACCTATCTATAATACATAGTATAGAATACTCTTAGGACTCCTAGGAACCTATCTATAAAACATAGTGTAGAATAATGTCAGGGCTAATAGGAACCTATCTATAAAACATAGTGTAGAATACTCTTAGGACTCCTAGGAATCCTATCTATAAAACATAGTGTAGAATACTCTTAGGCTTCCTAGGAACCTATCTATAAAACATAGTGTAGAATACTGTCATGGCTCCTAGGAACCTATCTATAAAACATAGTGTAGAATACTCTTAGGGATCCTAGGAACCTATCTATAAAAACCATAGTGTAGAATACTCTTAGGTCTCCTAGGAACCTATCTATAAAACATAGTGTAGAATACTCTTAGGGCTCCTAGGAACCTATCTATAAAACATAGTGTAGAATACTGTCATGGCTCCTAGGAACCTATCTATAAAACATAGTGTAGAATACTCTTAGGGCTCCTAGGAACCCTATCTATAAAACATAGTGTAGAATACTGTCATGGCTCCTAGGAACCTATCTATAAAACATAGTGTAGAATACTCTTAGGCCTCCTAGGAACCTATCTATAAAACATAGTGTAGAATAATGTCAGGACTCCTAGGAACCTATCTATAAAACATAGTGTAGAATACTCTTAGGGCTCCTAGGAAAGTATCTATAAAACATAGTGTAGAATACTCTTAGGGCTCCTAGGAACCTATCTATAAAACATAGTGTAGAATACTCTTAGGGCTCCTAGGAACCTATCTATAAAACATAGTGTAGAATAATGTACAGGACTCCTAGGAACATATCTATAAAACATAGTGTAGAATACTTTTAGGCCTCCTAGGAACCTATCTATAAAACATAGTGTAGAATACTCTTAGGGCTCCTAGGAACCTATCTATAAAACATAGTGTAGAACACTCTTAGGGCTCCTAGGAACCTATCTATAAAACATAGTGTAGAATACTCTTAGGCCTCCTAGGAACCTATCTATAAAACATAGTGTAGAATAATGTCAGGACTCCTAGGAACCTATCTATAAAACATAGTGTACAATACTCTTAGGGCTCCTAGGAACCTATCTATAAAACATAGTGTAGAACACTCTTAGGGCTCCTAGGAACCTATCTATAAAACATAGTGTAGAATACTCTTAGGCCTCCTAGGAACCTATCTATAAAACATAGTGTAGAATAATGTCAGGACTCCTAGGAACCTATCTATAAAACATAGTGTAGAACATTATTAGGGCTCCTAGGAACCTATCTATAAAACATAGTGTAGAAAACTGTCATGGCTCCTAGGAACCTATCTATAAAACATAGTGTAGAATACTCTTAGGGCTCCTAGGAACCTATCTATAAAACATAGTGTACAATACTCTTAGGACTCCTAGGAACCTATCTATAAAACATAGTGTACAATACTCTTAAAGCTCCTAGGAACCTATCTATAAAACATAGTGTAGAACACTCTTAGGGCTCCTAGGAACCTATCTATAAAACATAGTGTAGAATACTCTTAGGCCTCCTAGGAACCTATCTATAAAACATAGTGTAGAACATTATTAGGGCTCCTAGGAACCCTATCTATAAAACATAGTGTAGAAAACTGTCATGGCTCCTAGGAACCTATCTATAAAACATAGTGTAGAATACTCTTAGGGCTCCTAGGAACCTATCTATAAAACATAGTGTACAATACTCTTAGGACTCCTAGGAACCTATCTATAAAACATAGTGTACAATACTCTTAGAGCTCCTAGGAACCTATCTATAAAACATAGTGTAGAACACTCTTAGGGCTCCTAGGAACCTATCTATAATACATAGTATAGAATACTCTTAGGACTCCTAGGAACCTATCTATAAAACATAGTGTAGAATAATGTCAGGGCTAATAGGAACCTATCTATAAAACATAGTGTAGAATACTCTTAGGACTCCTAGGAACCTATCTATAAAACATAGTGTAGAATACTCTTAGGCCTCCTAGGAACCTATCTATAAAACATAGTGTAGAATACTGTCATGGCTCCTAGGAACCTATCTATAAAACATAGTGTAGAATACTCTTAGGGATCCTAGGAACCTATCTATAAAACATAGTGTAGAATACTCTTAGGTCTCCTAGGAACCTATCTATAAAACATAGTGTAGAATACTCTTAGGGCTCCTAGGAACCTATCTATAAAACATAGTGTAGAATACTCTTAGGGCTCCTAGGAACCTATCTATAAAACATAGTGTAAAATACTGTCATGGCTCCTAGGAACCTATCTATAAAACATAGTGTAGAATACTCTTAGGGCTAATAGGAACCTATCTATAAAACATAGTGTAGAATACTCTTAGGACTCCTAGGAACCTATCTATAAAACATAGTGTAGAATACTCTTAGGCCTCCTAGGAACCTATCTATAAAACACAGTGTAGAATACTCTTAGGGCTCCTAGGAAAGTATCTATAAAACATAGTGTAGAATACTCTTAGGGCTCCTAGGAACCTATCTATAAAACATAGTGTAGAATACTCTTAGGGCTCCTAGGAAAGTATCTATAAAACATAGTGTAGAATACTCTTAGGGCTCCTAGGAACCTATCTATAAAACATAGTGTAGAATACTCTTAGGGCTCCTAGGAACCTATCTATAAAACATAGTGTAGAATATTGTCAGGACTCCTAGGAACATATCTATAAAACATAGTGTAGAATACTTTTAGGCCTCCTAGGAACCTATCTATAAAACATAGTGTAGAAAACTGTCATGGCTCCTAGGAACCTATCTATAAAACATAGTGTAGAACATTATTAGGGCTCCTAGGAACCTATCTATAAAACATAGTGTAGAAAACTGTCATGGCTCCTAGGAACCTATCTATAAAACATAGTGTAGAATACTCTTAGGGCTCCTAGGAACCTATCTATAAAACATAGTGTACAATACTCTTAGGACTCCTAGGAACCTATCTATAAAACATAGTGTACAATACTCTTAAAGCCTCCTAGGAACCTATCTATAAAACATAGTGTAGAAACACTCTTAGGGCTCCTAGGAACCTATCTATAAAACATAGTGTAGAATACTCTTAGGCCTCCTAGGAACCTATCTATAAAACATAGTGTAGAACATTATTAGGGCTCCTAGGAACCTATCTATAAAACATAGTGTAGAAAACTGTCATGGCTCCTAGGAACCTATCTATAAAACATAGTGTAGAATACTCTTAGGGCTCCTAGGAACCTATCTATAAAACATAGTGTACAATACTCTTAGGACTCCTAGGAACCTATCTATAAAACATAGTGTACAATACTCTTAGAGCTCCTAGGAACCTATCTATAAAACATAGTGTAGAACACTCTTAGGGCTCCTAGGAACCTATCTATAATACATAGTATAGAATACTCTTAGGACTCCTAGGAACCTATCTATAAAACATAGTGTAGAATAATGTCAGGGCTAATAGGAACCTATCTATAAAACATAGTGTAGAATACTCTTAGGACTCCTAGGAACCTATCTGTAAAACATAGTGTAGAATACTCTTAGACCTCCTAGGAACCTATCTATAAAACATAGTGTAGAATACTGTCATGGCTCCTAGGAACCTATCTATAAAACATAGTGTAGAATACTCTTTGGGATCCTAGGAACCTATCTATAAAACATAGTGTAGAATACTCTTAGGGCTCCTAGGAACCTATCTATAAAACATAGTGTAGAATACTCTTAGGGCTCCTAGGAACCTATCTATAAAACATAGTGTAGAATACTGTCATGGCTCCTAGGAACCTATCTATAAAACATAGTGTAGAATACTCTTAGGGCTCCTAGGAACCTATCTATAAAACATAGTGTAGAATACTGTCATGGCTCCTAGGAACCTATCTATAAAACATAGTGTAGAATACTCTTAGGGCTCCTAGGAACCTATCTATAAAACATAGTGTAGAATACTCTTAGGACTCCTAGGAACCTATCTATAAAACATAGTGTAGAATACTCTTAGGCCTCCTAGGAACCTATCTATAAAACATAGTGTAGAATACTCTTAGGGCTCCTAGGAAAGTATCTATAAAACATAGTGTAGAATACTCTTAGGGCTTCCTAGGAACCTATCTATAAAACATAGTGTAGAATACTCTTAGGGCTCCTAGGAAAGTATCTATAAAACATAGTGTAGAATACTCTTAGGGCTCCTAGGAACCTATCTATAAAACATAGTGTAGAATACTCTTAGGGCTCCTAGGAACCTATCTATAAAACATAGTGTAGAATAATGTCAGGACTCCTAGGAACATATCTATAAAACATAGTGTAGAATACTTTTAGGCCTCCTAGGAACCTATCTATAAAACATAGTGTAGAAAACTGTCATGGCTCCTAGGAACCTATCTATAAAACATAGTGTAGAATACTCTTAGGGCTCCTAGGAACCTATCTATAAAACATAGTGTAGAACACTCTTAGGGCTCCTAGGAACCTATCTATAAAACATAGTGTAGAATACTCTTAGGCCTCCTAGGAACCTATCTATAAAACATAGTGTAGAATAATGTCAGGACTCCTAGGAACCTATCTATAAAACATAGTGTACAATACTCTTAGGGCTCCTAGGAACCTATCTATAAAACATAGTGTAGAACACTCTTAGGGCTCCTAGGAACCTATCTATAAAACATAGTGTAGAATACTCTTAGGCCTCCTAGGAACCTATCTATAAAACATAGTGTAGAATAATGTCAGGACTCCTAGGAACCTATCTATAAAACATAGTGTAGAACATTATTAGGGCTCCTAGGAACCTATCTATAAAACATAGTGTAGAAAACTGTCATGGCTCCTAGGAACCTATCTATAAAACATAGTGTAGAATACTCTTAGGGCTCCTAGGAACCTATCTATAAAACATAGTGTACAATACTCTTAGGACTCCTAGGAACCTATCTATAAAACATAGTGTACAATACTCTTAAAGCTCCTAGGAACCTATCTATAAAACATAGTGTAGAACACTCTTAGGGCTCCTAGGAACCTATCTATAAAACATAGTGTAGAATACTCTTAGGCCTCCTAGGAACCTATCTATAAAACATAGTGTAGAACATTATTAAGGCTCCTAGGAACCTATCTATAAAACATAGTGTAGAAAACTGTCATGGCTCCTAGGAACCTATCTATAAAACATAGTGTAGAATACTCTTAGGGCTCCTAGGAACCTATCTATAAAACATAGTGTACAATACTCTTAGGACTCCTAGGAACCTATCTATAAAACATAGTGTACAATACTCTTAGAGCTCCTAGGAACCTATCTATAAAACATAGTGTAGAACACTCTTAGGGCTCCTAGGAACCTATCTATAATACATAGTATAGAATACTCTTAGGACTCCTAGGAACCTATCTATAAAACATAGTGTAGAACAATGTCAGGGCTAATAGGAACCTATCTATAAAACATAGTGTAGAATACTCTTAGGACTCCTAGGAACCTATCTATAAAACATAGTGTAGAATACTCTTAGGCCTCCTAGGAACCTATCTATAAAACATAGTGTAGAATACTGTCATGGCTCCTAGGAACCTATCTATAAAACATAGTGTAGAATACTCTTAGGGATCCTAGGAACCTATCTATAAAACATAGTGTAGAATACTCTTAGGTCTCCTAGGAACCTATCTATAAAACATAGTGTAGAATACTCTTAGGGCTCCTAGGAACCTATCTATAAAACATAGTGTAGAATACTCTTAGGGCTCCTAGGAACCTATCTATAAAACATAGTGTAGAATACTGTCATGGCTCCTAGGAACCTATCTATAAAACATAGTGTAGAATACTCTTAGGGCTCCTAGGAACCTATCTATAAAACATAGTGTAGAATACTGTCATGGCTCCTAGGAACCTATCTATAAAACATAGTGTAGAATACTCTTAGGGCTCCTAGGAACCTATCTATAAAACATAGTGTAGAATACTCTTAGGGCTCCTAGGAACCTATCTATAAAACATAGTGTAGAATACTCTTAGGCCTCCTAGGAACCTATCTATAAAACAGTGTAGAATACTGTCATGGCTCCTAGGAACCTATCTATAAAACATAGTGTAGAACATTCTTAGGGCTCCTAGGAACCTATCTATAAAACATAGTGTAGAATAATGTCAGGACTCCTAGGAACCTATCTATAAAACATAGTGTAGAATACTCTTAGGGCTCCTAGGAACCTATCTATAAAACATAGTGTAGAATACTCTTAGGCCTCCTAGGAACCTATCTATAAAACATAGTGTAGAATAATGTCAGGACTCCTAGGAACCTATCTATAAAACATAGTGTAGAACATTATTAGGGCTCCTAGGAACCTATCTATAAAACATAGTGTAGAAAATTGTCATGGCTCCTAGGAACCTATCTATAAAACATAGTGTAGAATACTCTTAGGGCTCCTAGGAACCTATCTATAAAACATAGTGTACAATACTCTTAGGACTCCTAGGAACCTATCTATAAAACATAGTGTACAATACTCTTAAAGCTCCTAGGAACCTATCTATAAAACATAGTGTAGAACACTCTTAGGGCTCCTAGGAACCTATCTATAAAACATAGTGTAGAATACTCTTAGGCCTCCTAGGAACCTATCTATAAAACATAGTGTAGAACATTATTAGGGCTCCTAGGAACCTATCTATAAAACATAGTGTAGAAAACTGTCATGGCTCCTAGGAACCTATCTATAAAACATAGTGTAGAATACTCTTAGGGCTCCTAGGAACCTATCTATAAAACATAGTGTACAATACTCTTAGGACTCCTAGGAACCTATCTATAAAACATAGTGTACAATACTCTTAGAGCTCCTAGGAACCTATCTATAAAACATAGTGTAGAACACTCTTAGGGCTCCTAGGAACCTATCTATAATACATAGTATAGAATACTCTTAGGACTCCTAGGAACCTATCTATAAAACATAGTGTAGAATAATGTCAGGGCTAATAGGAACCTATCTATAAAACATAGTGTAGAATACTCTTAGGACTCCTAGGAACCTATCTATAAAACATAGTGTAGAATACTCTTAGGCCTCCTAGGAACCTATCTATAAAACATAGTGTAGAATACTGTCATGGCTCCTAGGAACCTATCTATAAAACATAGTGTAGAATACTCTTAGGGATCCTAGGAACCTATCTATAAAACATAGTGTAGAATACTCTTAGGTCTCCTAGGAACCTATCTATAAAACATAGTGTAGAATACTCTTAGGGCTCCTAGGAACCTATCTATAAAACATAGTGTAGAATACTCTTAGGGCTCCTAGGAACCTATCTATAAAACATAGTGTAGAATACTGTCATGGCTCCTAGGAACCTATCTATAAAACATAGTGTAGAATACTCTTAGGGCTCCTAGGAACCTATCTATAAAACATAGTGTAGAATACTGTCATGGCTCCTAGGAACCTATCTATAAAACATAGTGTAGAATACTCTTAGGGCTCCTAGGAACCTATCTATAAAACATAGTGTAGAATACTCTTAGGACTCCTAGGAACCTATCTATAAAACATAGTGTAGAATACTCTTAGGCCTCCTAGGAACCTATCTATAAAACATAGTGTAGAATACTCTTAGGGCTCCTAGGAAAGTATCTATAAAACATAGTGTAGAATACTCTTAGGGCTCCTAGGAACCTATCTATAAAACATAGTGTAGAATACTCTTAGGGCTCCTAGGAAAGTATCTATAAAACATAGTGTAGAATACTCTTAGGGCTCCTAGGAACCTATCTATAAAACATAGTGTAGAATAATGTCAGGACTCCTAGGAACATATCTATAAAACATAGTGTAGAATACTTTTAGGCCTCCTAGGAACCTATCTATAAAACATAGTGTAGAAAACTGTCATGGCTCCTAGGAACCTATCTATAAAACATAGTGTAGAATACTCTTAGGGCTCCTAGGAACCTATCTATAAAACATAGTGTAGAACACTCTTAGGGCTCCTAGGAACCTATCTATAAAACATAGTGTAGAATACTCTTAGGCCTCCTAGGAACCTATCTATAAAACATAGTGTAGAATAATGTCAGGACTCCTAGGAACCTATCTATAAAACATAGTGTACAATACTCTTAGGGCTCCTAGGAACCTATCTATAAAACATAGTGTAGAACACTCTTAGGGCTCCTAGGAACCTATCTATAAAACATAGTGTAGAATACTCTTAGGCCTCCTAGGAACCTATCTATAAAACATAGTGTAGAATAATGTCAGGACTCCTAGGAACCTATCTATAAAACATAGTGTAGAACATTATTAGGGCTCCTAGGAACCTATCTATAAAACATAGTGTAGAAAACTGTCATGGCTCCTAGGAACCTATCTATAAAACATAGTGTAGAATACTCTTAGGGCTCCTAGGAACCTATCTATAAAACATAGTGTACAATACTCTTAGGACTCCTAGGAACCTATCTATAAAACATAGTGTACAATACTCTTAAAGCTCCTAGGAACCTATCTATAAAACATAGTGTAGAACACTCTTAGGGCTCCTAGGAACCTATCTATAAAACATAGTGTAGAATACTCTTAGGCCTCCTAGGAACCTATCTATAAAACATAGTGTAGAACATTATTAAGGCTCCTAGGAACCTATCTATAAAACATAGTGTAGAAAACTGTCATGGCTCCTAGGAACCTATCTATAAAACATAGTGTAGAATACTCTTAGGGCTCCTAGGAACCTATCTATAAAACATAGTGTACAATACTCTTAGGACTCCTAGGAACCTATCTATAAAACATAGTGTACAATACTCTTAGAGCTCCTAGGAACCTATCTATAAAACATAGTGTAGAACACTCTTAGGGCTCCTAGGAACCTATCTATAATACATAGTATAGAATACTCTTAGGACTCCTAGGAACCTATCTATAAAACATAGTGTAGAACAATGTCAGGGCTAATAGGAACCTATCTATAAAACATAGTGTAGAATACTCTTAGGACTCCTAGGAACCTATCTATAAAACATAGTGTAGAATACTCTTAGGCCTCCTAGGAACCTATCTATAAAACATAGTGTAGAATACTGTCATGGCTCCTAGGAACCTATCTATAAAACATAGTGTAGAATACTCTTAGGGATCCTAGGAACCTATCTATAAAACATAGTGTAGAATACTCTTAGGTCTCCTAGGAACCTATCTATAAAACATAGTGTAGAATACTCTTAGGGCTCCTAGGAACCTATCTATAAAACATAGTGTAGAATACTCTTAGGGCTCCTAGGAACCTATCTATAAAACATAGTGTAGAATACTGTCATGGCTCCTAGGAACCTATCTATAAAACATAGTGTAGAATACTCTTAGGGCTCCTAGGAACCTATCTATAAAACATAGTGTAGAATACTGTCATGGCTCCTAGGAACCTATCTATAAAACATAGTGTAGAATACTCTTAGGGCTCCTAGGAACCTATCTATAAAACATAGTGTAGAATACTCTTAGGGCTCCTAGGAACCTATCTATAAAACATAGTGTAGAATACTCTTAGGCCTCCTAGGAACCTATCTATAAAACAGTGTAGAATACTGTCATGGCTCCTAGGAACCTATCTATAAAACATAGTGTAGAACATTCTTAGGGCTCCTAGGAACCTATCTATAAAACATAGTGTAGAATAATGTCAGGACTCCTAGGAACCTATCTATAAAACATAGTGTAGAATACTCTTAGGGCTCCTAGGAACCTATCTATAAAACATAGTGTAGAATACTCTTAGGCCTCCTAGGAACCTATCTATAAAACATAGTGTAGAATAATGTCAGGACTCCTAGGAACCTATCTATAAAACATAGTGTAGAACATTATTAGGGCTCCTAGGAACCTATCTATAAAACATAGTGTAGAAAATTGTCATGGCTCCTAGGAACCTATCTATAAAACATAGTGTAGAATACTCTTAGGGCTCCTAGGAACCTATCTATAAAACATAGTGTACAATACTCTTAGGACTCCTAGGAACCTATCTATAAAACATAGTGTACAATACTCTTAAAGCTCCTAGGAACCTATCTATAAAACATAGTGTAGAACACTCTTAGGGCTCCTAGGAACCTATCTATAAAACATAGTGTAGAATACTCTTAGGCCTCCTAGGAACCTATCTATAAAACATAGTGTAGAACATTATTAGGGCTCCTAGGAACCTATCTATAAAACATAGTGTAGAAAACTGTCATGGCTCCTAGGAACCTATCTATAAAACATAGTGTAGAATACTCTTAGGGCTCCTAGGAACCTATCTATAAAACATAGTGTACAATACTCTTAGGACTCCTAGGAACCTATCTATAAAACATAGTGTACAATACTCTTAGAGCTCCTAGGAACCTATCTATAAAACATAGTGTAGAACACTCTTAGGGCTCCTAGGAACCTATCTATAATACATAGTATAGAATACTCTTAGGACTCCTAGGAACCTATCTATAAAACATAGTGTAGAATAATGTCAGGGCTAATAGGAACCTATCTATAAAACATAGTGTAGAATACTCTTAGGACTCCTAGGAACCTATCTATAAAACATAGTGTAGAATACTCTTAGGCCTCCTAGGAACCTATCTATAAAACATAGTGTAGAATACTGTCATGGCTCCTAGGAACCTATCTATAAAACATAGTGTAGAATACTCTTAGGGATCCTAGGAACCTATCTATAAAACATAGTGTAGAATACTCTTAGGTCTCCTAGGAACCTATCTATAAAACATAGTGTAGAATACTCTTAGGGCTCCTAGGAACCTATCTATAAAACATAGTGTAGAATACTCTTAGGGCTCCTAGGAACCTATCTATAAAACATAGTGTAGAATACTGTCATGGCTCCTAGGAACCTATCTATAAAACATAGTGTAGAATACTCTTAGGGCTCCTAGGAACCTATCTATAAAACATAGTGTAGAATACTGTCATGGCTCCTAGGAACCTATCTATAAAACATAGTGTAGAATACTCTTAGGGCTAATAGGAACCTATCTATAAAACATAGTGTAGAATACTCTTAGGACTCCTAGGAACCTATCTATAAAACATAGTGTAGAATACTCTTAGGCCTCCTAGGAACCTATCTATAAAACACAGTGTAGAATACTCTTAGGGCTCCTAGGAAAGTATCTATAAAACATAGTGTAGAATACTCTTAGGGCTCCTAGGAACCTATCTATAAAACATAGTGTAGAATACTCTTAGGGCTCCTAGGAAAGTATCTATAAAACATAGTGTAGAATACTCTTAGGGCTCCTAGGAACCTATCTATAAAACATAGTGTAGAATACTCTTAGGTCTCCTAGGAACCTATCTATAAAACATAGTGTAGAATACTCTTAGGGCTCCTAGGAACCTATCTATAAAACATAGTGTAGAATACTCTTAGGGCTCCTAGGAACCTATCTATAAAACATAGTGTAGAATACTGTCATGGCTCCTAGGAACCTATCTATAAAACATAGTGTAGAATACTGTCATGGCTCCTAGGAACCTATCTATAAAACATAGTGTAGAATACTGTCATGGCTCCTAGGAACCTATCTATAAAACATAGTGTAGAATACTCTTAGGGCTAATAGGAACCTATCTATAAAACATAGTGTAGAATACTCTTAGGACTCCTAGGAACCTATCTATAAAACATAGTGTAGACTACTCTTAGGCCTCCTAGGAACCTATCTATAAAACACAGTGTAGAATACTCTTAGGGCTCCTAGGAAAGTATCTATAAAACATAGTGTAGAATACTCTTAGGGCTCCTAGGAACCTATCTATAAAACATAGTGTAGAATACTCTTAGGGCTCCTAGGAAAGTATCTATAAAACATAGTGTAGAATACTCTTAGGGCTCCTAGGAACCTATCTATAAAACATAGTGTAGAATACTCTTAGGGCTCCTAGGAACCTATCTATAAAACATAGTGTAGAATATTGTCAGGACTCCTAGGAACATATCTATAAAACATAGTGTAGAAAACTGTCATGGCTCCTAGGAACCTATCTATAAAACATAGTGTAGAATACTCTTAGGACTCCTAGGAACCTATCTATAAAACATAGTGTACAATACTCTTAGGGCTCCTAGGAACCTATCTATAAAACATAGTGTAGAACACTCTTAGGGCTCCTAGGAACCTATCTATAAAACATAGTGTAGAATACTCTTAGGCCTCCTAGGAACCTATCTATAAAACATAGTGTAGAATAATGTCAGGACTCCTAGGAACCTATCTAGAAAACATAGTGTAGAACATTATTAGGGCTCCTAGGAACCTATCTATAAAACATAGTGTAGAAAACTGTCATGGCTCCTAGGAACCTATCTATAAAACATAGTGTAGAATACTCTTAGGGCTCCTAGGAACCTATCTATAAAACATAGTGTACAATACTCTTAGGACTCCTAGGAACCTATCTATAAAACATAGTGTACAATACTCTTAAAGCTCCTAGGAACCTATCTATAAAACATAGTGTAGAACACTCTTAGGGCTCCTAGGAACCTATCTATAAAACATAGTGTAGAATACTCTTAGGCCTCCTAGGAACCTATCTATAAAACATAGTGTAGAACATTATTAGGGCTCCTAGGAACCTATCTATAAAACATAGTGTAGAAAACTGTCATGGCTCCTAGGAACCTATCTATAAAACATAGTGTAGAATACTCTTAGGGCTCCTAGGAACCTATCTATAAAACATAGTGTACAATACTCTTAGGACTCCTAGGAACCTATCTATAAAACATAGTGTACAATACTCTTAGAGCTCCTAGGAACCTATCTATAAAACATAGTGTAGAACACTCTTAGGGCTCCTAGGAACCTATCTATAATACATAGTATAGAATACTCTTAGGACTCCTAGGAACCTATCTATAAAACATAGTGTAGAATACTCTTAGGGCTCCTAGGAACCTATCTATAAAACATAGTGTAGAATACTCTTAGGGCTCCTAGGAACCTATCTATAAAACATAGTGTAGAATATTTTCAGGACTCCTAGGAACATATCTATAAAACATAGTGTAGAATACTTTTAGGCCTCCTAGGAACCTATCTATAAAACATAGTGTAGAAAACTGTCATGGCTCCTAGGAACCTATCTATAAAACATAGTGTAGAATACTCTTAGGACTCCTAGGAACCTATCTATAAAACATAGTGTACAATACTCTTAGGGCTCCTAGGAACCTATCTATAAAACATAGTGTAGAACACTCTTAGGGCTCCTAGGAACCTATCTATAAAACATAGTGTAGAATACTCTTAGGCCTCCTAGGAACCTATCTATAAAACATAGTGTAGAATAATGTCAGGACTCCTAGGAACCTATCTAGAAAACATAGTGTAGAATACTCTTAGGGCTCCTAGGAAAGTATCTATAAAACATAGTGTAGAATACTCTTAGGGCTCCTAGGAACCTATCTATAAAACATAGTGTAGAATACTCTTAGGGCTCCTAGGAACCTATCTATAAAACATAGTGTAGAATAATGTCAGGACTCCTAGGAACATATCTATAAAACATAGTGTAGAATACTTTTAGGCCTCCTAGGAACCTATCTATAAAACATAGTGTAGAAAACTGTCATGGCTCCTAGGAACCTATCTATAAAACATAGTGTAGAATACTCTTAGGGCTCCTAGGAACCTATCTATAAAACATAGTGTAGAACACTCTTAGGGCTCCTAGGAACCTATCTATAAAACATAGTGTAGAATACTCTTAGGCCTCCTAGGAACCTATCTATAAAACATAGTGTAGAATAATGTCAGGACTCCTAGGAACCTATCTATAAAACATAGTGTACAATACTCTTAGGGCTCCTAGGAACCTATCTATAAAACATAGTGTAGAACACTCTTAGGGCTCCTAGGAACCTATCTATAAAACATAGTGTAGAATACTCTTAGGCCTCCTAGGAACCTATCTATAAAACATAGTGTAGAATAATGTCAGGACTCCTAGGAACCTATCTATAAAACATAGTGTAGAACATTATTAGGGCTCCTAGGAACCTATCTATAAAACATAGTGTAGAAAACTGTCATGGCTCCTAGGAACCTATCTATAAAACATAGTGTAGAATACTCTTAGGGCTCCTAGGAACCTATCTATAAAACATAGTGTACAATACTCTTAGGACTCCTAGGAACCTATCTATAAAACATAGTGTACAATACTCTTAAAGCTCCTAGGAACCTATCTATAAAACATAGTGTAGAACACTCTTAGGGCTCCTAGGAACCTATCTATAAAACATAGTGTAGAATACTCTTAGGCCTCCTAGGAACCTATCTATAAAAACATAGTGTAGAACATTATTAGGGCTCCTAGGAACCTATCTATAAAACATAGTGTAGAAAACTGTCATGGCTCCTAGGAACCTATTTATAAAACATAGTGTAGAATACTCTTAGGGCTCCTAGGAACCTATCTATAAAACATAGTGTACAATACTCTTAGGACTCCTAGGAACCTATCTATAAAACATAGTGTACAATACTCTTAGAGCTCCTAGGACCTATCTATAAAACATAGTGTAGAACACTCTTAGGGCTCCTAGGAACCTATCTCATAATACATAGTATAGAATACTCTTAGGACTCCTAGGAACCTATCTATAAAACATAGTGTAGAATAATGTCAGGGCTAATAGGAACCTATCTATAAAACATAGTGTAGAATACTCTTAGGACTCCTAGGAACCTATCTATAAAACATAGTGTAGAATACTCTTAGGCTTCCTAGGAACCTATCTATAAAACATAGTGTAGAATACTGTCATGGCTCCTAGGAACCTATCTATAAAACATAGTGTAGAATACTCTTAGGGATCCTAGGAACCCTATCTATAAAACATAGTGTAGAATACTCTTAGGTCTCCTAGGAACCTATCTATAAAACATAGTGTAGAATACTCTTAGGGCTCCTAGGAACCTATCTATAAAACATAGTGTAGAATACTCTTAGGGCTCCTAGGAACCTATCTATAAAACATAGTGTAGAATACTGTCATGGCTCCTAGGAACCTATCTATAAAACATAGTGTAGAATACTCTTAGGGCTCCTAGGAACCTATCTATAAAACATAGTGTAGAATACTGTCATGGCTCCTAGGAACCTATCTATAAAACATAGTGTAGAATACTCTTAGGCCTCCTAGGAACCTATCTATAAAAACATAGTGTAGAATAATGTCAGGACTCCTAGGAACCTATCTATAAAACATAGTGTAGAATACTCTTAGGGCTCCTAGGAAAGTATCTATAAAACATAGTGTAGAATACTCTTAGGGCTCCTAGGAACCTATCTATAAAACATAGTGTAGAATACTCTTAGGGCTCCTAGGAACCTATCTATAAAACATAGTGTAGAATAATGTCAGGACTCCTAGGAACATATCTATAAAACATAGTGTAGAATACTTTTAGGCCTCCTAGGAACCTATCTATAAAACATAGTGTAGAATACTCTTAGGGCTCCTAGGAACCTATCTATAAAACATAGTAGAACACTCTTAGGGCTCCTAGGAACCTATCTATAAAACATAGTGTAGAATACTCTTAGGCCCTCCTAGGAACCATAATCTATAAAACATAGTGTAGAATACTGTCATGGCTCCTAGGAACCTATCTATAAAAACATAGTGTAGAATACTCTTAGGGCTAATAGGAACCTATCTATAAAACATAGTGTAGAATACTCTTAGGACTCCTAGGAACCATATCTATAAAACATAGTGTAGAATACTCTTAGGCCTCCTAGGAACCTATCTATAATAACACAGTGTTAGAATACTCTTAGGGCTCCTAGGAAAGTATCTATAAAACATAGTGTAGAATACTCTTAGGGCTCCTAGGAACCTATCTATAAAACATAATGTAGAATACTCTTAGTGCTCCTAGGAAAGTATCTATAAAACATAGTGTAGAATACTCTTAGGGCTCCTAGGAACCTATCTATAAAACATAGTGTAGAATACTCTTAGGGCTCTAGGAACCTATCTATAAAACATAGTGTAGAATATTGTCAGGACATCCTAGGAACATATCTATAAAACATAGTGTAGAATACTTTTAGGCCTCCTAGGAACCTATCTATAAAACATAGTGTAGAAAACTGTCATGGCTCCTAGGAACCTATCTATAAAACATAGTGTAGAATACTCTTAGGACTCCTAGGAACCTATCTATAAAACATAGTGTACAATACTCTTAGGGCTCCTAGGAACCTATCTATAAAACATAGTGTAGAACACTCTTAGGGCTCCTAGGAACCTATCTATAAAACATAGTGTAGAATACTCTTAGGCCTCCTAGGAACCCTATCTATAAAACATAGTGTAGAATAATGTCAGGACTCCTAGGAACCTATCTAGAAAACATAGTGTAGAATACTCTTAGGGCTCCTAGGAAAGTATCTATAAAACATAGTGTAGAATACTCTTAGGGCTCCTAGGAACCTATCTATAAAACATAGTGTAGAATACTCTTAGGGCTCCTAGGAACCTATCTATAAAACATAGTGTAGAATAATGTCAGGACTCCTAGGAACATATCTATAAAACATAGTGTAGAATACTTTTAGGCCTCCTAGGAACCTATCTATAAAACATAGTGTAGAAAACTGTCATGGCTCCTAGGAACCTATCTATAAAACATAGTGTAGAATACTCTTAGGGCTCCTAGGAACCTATCTATAAAACATAGTGTAGAACACTCTTAGGGCTCCTAGGAACCTATCTATAAAACATAGTGTAGAATACTCTTAGGCCTCCTAGGAACCTAGCTATAAAACATAGTGTAGAATAATGTCAGGACTCCTAGGAAACCTATCTATAAAACATAGTGTACAATACTCTTAGGGCTCCTAGGAACCTATCTATAAAACATAGTGTAGAAAACTGTCATGGCTCCTAGGAACCTATCTATAAAACATAGTGTAGAATACTCTTAGGGCTCCTAGGAACCTATCTATAAAAACATAGTGTACAATACTCTTAGGACTCCTAGGAACCTATCTATAAAACATAGTGTACAATACTCTTAAAGCTCCTAGGTAACCTATCTATAAAACATAGTGTAGAACACTCTTAGGGCTCACTAGGAACCCTATCTATAAAACATAGTGTAGAATACTCTTAGGCCTCCTAGGAACCTATCTATAAAACATAGTGTAGAACATTATTAGGGCTCCTAGGAACCTATCTATAAAACATAGTGTAGAAAACTGTCATGGCTCCTAGGAACCTATCTATAAAACATAGTGTAGAATACTCTTAGGGCTCCTAGGAACCTATCTATAAAACATAGTGTACAATACTCTTAGGACTCCTAGGAAACCTATCTATAAAACATAGTGTACAATACTCTTAGAGCTCCTAGGAACCTATCTATAAAACATAGTGTAGAACACTCTTAGGGCTCCTAGGAACCTATCTATAATACATAGTATAGAATACTCTTAGGACTCCTAGGAACCTATCTATAAAACATAGTGTAGAATAATGTCAGGGCTAATAGGAACCTATCTATAAAACATAGTGTAGAATACTCTTAGGACTCCTAGGAACCTATCTATAAAACATAGTGTAGAATACTCTTAGGCTTCCTAGGAACCTATCTATAAAACATAGTGTAGAATACTGTCATGGCTCCTAGGAACCTATCTATAAAACATAGTGTAGAATACTCTTAGGGATCCTAGGAACCTATCTATAAAACATAGTGTAGAATACTCTTAGGTCTCCTAGGAACCTATCTATTAAAACATAGTGTAGAATACTCTTAGGGCTCCTAGGAACCCTATCTATAAAACATAGTGTAGAATACTCTTACGGCTCCTAGGAACCTATCTATAAAACATAGTGTAGAATACTGTCATGGCTACCTAGGAACCTATCTATAAAACATAGTGTAGAATACTCTTAGGGCTCCTAGGAACCTATCTATAAAACATAGTGTAGAATACTGTCATGGCTCCTAGGAAACCTATCTATAAAACATAGTGTAGAATACTCTTAGGCCTCCTAGGAACCTATCTATAAAACATAGTGTAGAATAATGTCAGGACTCCTAGGAACCTATCTATAAAACATAGTGTAGAATACTCTTAGGGCTCCTAGGAAAGTATCTATAAAACATAGTGTAGAATACTCTTAGGGCTCCTAGGAACCTATCTATAAAAACATAGTGTAGAATACTCTTAGGGCTCCTAGGAACCTATCTATAAAACATAGTGTAGAATAATGTCAGGACTCCTAGGAAACATATCTATAAAACATAGTGTAGAATACTTTTAGGCCTCCTAGGAACCTATCTATAAAACATAGTGTAGAATACTCTTAGGGCTCCTAGGAACCTATCTATAAAACATAGTGTAGAACACTCTTAGGGCTCCTAGGAAACCTATCTATAAAAACATAGTGTAGAATACTCTTAGGCCTCCTAGGAACCTATCTATAAAACATAGTGTAGAATAATGTCAGGACTCCTAGGAACCTATCTATAAAACATAGTGTACAATACTCTTAGGGCTCCTAGGAACCTATCTATAAAACATAGTGTAGAACACTCTTAGGGCTCCTAGGAACCTATCTATAAAACATAGTGTAGAATACTCTTAGGCCTCCTAGGAACCTATCTATAAAACATAGTGTAGAATAATGTCAGGACTCCTAGGAACCTATCTATAAAACATAGTGTAGAACATTATTAGGGCTCCTAGGAACCTATCTATAAAACATAGTGTAGAAAACTGTCATGGCTCCTAGGAACCTATCTATAAAACATAGTGTAGAATACTCTTAGGGCTCTAGGAACCTATCTATAAAACATAGTGTACAATACTCTTAGGACTCCTAGGAACCTATCTATAAAACATAGTGTACAATACTCTTAAAGCTCCTAGGAACCTATCTATAAAACATAGTGTAGAACACTCTTAGGGCTCCTAGGAAACCTATCTATAAAACATAGTGTAAGAATACTA
>NW_027440279.1:135000-150000 GCF_031893055.1 Leptodactylus fuscus | reverse complement strand
CTGAGGTCGCAGGGACTTTGTCGGAGACGGATGTCCGAGGCCCTGGTACTCCGACTTTTGGTAAGCTAATTGACACGACCCGCTGTCTCGGACACGGTTCTTGACGGGGGTGTTCAAAAGTATGTCACAGAGAGAGTGTCACCTGTCCCATTACATGAAGACCAACTACTCAAAGTGTCCGACTTTGTGGAACTCCGGCCCGGATCCGGCCGTCAAATTCAACCTCATTCCGGTAGTGCCTTTTCCGCTCCGAGGCCTCCTCCGGGGCCGTCCGACGCCCGGTTCCACGGCGGGACCCCCGACACCGACTCGAGGTGGTACCCCTTTTTGCCGGCCGAGGTGCGCCGCCGCCGGCGTGAGGACGCCGCTCCCCGGTGTGAAAAACGGCCGCCGGAGGAATTTTGAAAGTTGAAAATTTGGCAAAGTGTCGACGGAAGTGCCAACCGCGCCGGCGGGGAGGCGCCCGTCGCCTCGCCCGGGATGGCGGCACCGGCGCCGGGTCGCCGCGCCTGCCAGCGGCCGCTAGTCTCCCCGGACGCCCGGGGGATTTCCCTTCCGCTCCCAGCGGCCGCAGTTCTCCTTCTGGTCCGCCTGGCGGCTGCCTCCGCCGGCTGCCAATCATCTCTCCCCGGCCGCCCGGGGGATTTCCCTTCTGCGCGCCTGTCAGCTCCTGCCAATCATCTCTCCCCGGCCGCCAAGGGGGATTTCCCTTCTGCGCGCCTGGCAGCTCCTGCCAATCATCTCTCCCCGGCCGCCCGGGGGATCTCGTTAAGGTCCGTGTTTCGTGGGGTTTTATTTCAAAGTTTGTCTTTTTTTTCCCCAAAGTGTCTAAGAGCCGATCGGCTCAGCGGGGGGCGCCCGTCGCCTCGCCCGGGATGGCGGCACCGGCGCCGGGTCGCCGTGCCTGCCAGCGGCCGCTCGGGGGATTTCCCTTCTGCGCGCCTGTCAGCTCCTGCCAATCATCTCTCCCCGGCCGCCCGGGGGATCTCTTATGGTCCGTGTTTTATGGGGTTTTTTTTTTGTGCGTTTGACCTTTTTTTCCCCCAAAGCGTCTAAGTGCCGATCGGCTCGGCGGGAGGCGCCCGCCTGAAAACTGCGGCTTGCCACGCGACCTGAAGAGGCTTGTCACGCAACCCGGGGGGGCGGTGCCCTCGCTCTGCCTCCCCCCCGCGGGGATCCGCCGTCGGCGGCCTGTGAGCAGAGTTCACTGGGACTTTGTCAGAGTCGGGTGTCCGATCCCCTGGTACTCTGACTTTTGGTAAGCTAATTGACAGGACTCGCTGTCTCGGACACGGTTCTTGACGGGGGTGTTCAAAAGTAGGTCACAGAGAGAGTGTCACCTGTCCCATTACATGAAGACCAACCACTCAAAGTGTCCGACTTTGTGGAACTCCGGCCCGGATCCGGCCGTCAAATTCAACCTCATTCCGGTAGTGCCTTTTCCGCTCCGAGGCCTCCTCCGGGGCCGTCCGACGCCCGGTTCCACGGCGGGACCCCCGACACCGACTCGAGGAGGTACCCCTTTTTGCCGGCCGAGGTGCGCCGCCGCCGGCGTGAGGACGCCGCTCCCCGGTGTGAAAAACGGCCGCCGGAGGAATTTTGAAAGTTGAAAATTTGGCAAAGTGTCGACGGAAGTGCCAACCGCGCCGGCGGGGAGGCGCCCGTCGCCTCGCCCGGGATGGCGGCACCGGCGCCGGGTCGCCGCGCCTGCCGCGGCCGCTAGTCTCCCCGGACGCCCGGGGGATTTCCCTTCCGCTCCCAGCGGCCGCAGTTCTCCTTCCGGTCCGCCTGGCGGCTGCCTCCGCCGGCTGCCAATCATCTCTCCGGATTTCCCTTCTGCGCGCCTGTCAGCTCCTGCAAATCCTCTCTCCCCGGCCGCTCGGGGAGGCGGGATCTCGCCCTCTGGTAGACGCTAGCAGCCTGCCACCTGCTAGGGACTCGGCCTCTGGCATTACCCAGGCTCCGGCAGCCCTGGGTCGGCCTGGCTTTTCCCAGCCGCCTGGGACGATCTCTCCCTCTGTCCTGGAACCCTGGGCCGGCCTGCCGCCTCAGGCTTAGCCCCCTGGGTCGCCTGGAAGTGGCGCCGCCTTGTGGACGAGCCGGGGAGAGCCGCTCTCCGTTGCCATCCGGTGGATTTTTAGCAAATTGCAGCTTTCCATAGCAAATTGCAGCCTTCCACCTGCTAGGGACTTAGCCTCCGGCATGTACCCAGGCTCTGGTAGCCCTGGGTAGGCCTGGCTTTCCCAGCCGCCTGGGACAAATCTCTCCCTCTCTCCTGGAACCCTGGGCCAGCCTGCCGCCTCAGGCTTAGCCCCCTGGGTCGCCTGGAAGTGGTGCCCTCTTGGTAGACACTTAGCAGAATGCAGCCTGCCACCTGCTAGGGACTTAGCCTCTGGCTTTACCCAGGCTCGGGTAGCCCTGGGTCGGCCTGGCTTTCCCAGCCGCCTGGGACAATCTCTCCCTCTCTCCTGGAACCCTGGGCCGGCCTGCCGCCTCAGGCTTAGCCCCCTGGGTCGCCTGGAAGTGGCGCCGCCTTGTGGACGAGCCGGGGAGAGCCGCTCTCCGTTGCCATCCGGTGGATTTTTAGCAAATTGCAGCTTTCCATAGCAAATTGCAGCCTTCCACCTGCTAGGGACTTAGCCTCCGGCATGTACCCAGGCTCGGGTAGCCCTGGGTAGGCCTGGCTTTCCCAGCCGCCTGGGACGATCTCTCCTTCTTCTCCTGGAACCCTGGGCCAGCCTGCCGCCTCAGGCTTAGCCCCCTGGGTTGCCTGGAAGTGGTGCCCTCTTGGTAGACACTTAGCAGAATGCAGCCTGCCACCTGCTAGGGACTTAGCCTCTGGCTTTACCCAGGCTCGGGTAGCCCTGGGTCGGCCTGGCTTTCCCAGCCGCCTGGGACAATCTCTCCCTCTCTCCTGGAACCCTGGGCCGGCCTGCCGCCTCAGGCTTAGCCCCCTGGGTCGCCTGGAAGTGGCGCCGCCTTGTGGACGAGCCGGGGAGAGCCGCTCTCCGTTGCCATCCGGTGGATTTTTAGCAAATTGCAGCTTTCCATAGCAAATTGCAGCCTTCCACCTGCTAGGGACTTAGCCTCCGGCATGTACCCAGGCTCGGGTGGCCCTGGGTAGGCCTGGCTTTCCCAGCCGCCTGGGTCAATCTCTCCCTCTCTCCTGGAACCCTGGGCCAGCCTGCCGCCTCAGGCTTAGCCCCCTGGGTCTCCTGGAAGTGTCGCCCTCTGGTAGACACTTAGCAGAATTCAGCCTGCCGCCTGCTAGGGACTCAGCCTCCGGCATGTACCCAGGCTCGGGTAGCCCTGGCTTTCCCAGCCGCCTGGGACAATCTCTCCCTCTCTCCTGGAACCCTGGGCCAGCCTGCCGCCTCAGGCTTAGCCCCCTGGGTCGCCTGGAAGTGGTGCCCTCTCGGTAGACACTTGGCAGCATGCAGCCTGCCACCTGCTAGGGACTTAGCCTCTGGCTTTACCCAGGCTCGGGTAGCCCTGGGTCGGCCTGGCTTTCCCAGCCGCCTGGGACGATCTCTCCCTCTCTCTCCTGGAACCCTGGGCCGGCCTGCCGCCTCAGGCTTAGCCCCCTGGGTCGCCTGGAAGTGGCGCCGCCTTGTGGACGAGCCGGGGAGAGCGGCTCTCCGTTGCCATCCGGTGGATTTTTAGCAGAATGCAGCCTGCAACCCGAGTGCTGGCGCCGCCTTGTGGACGAGCCGGGGACTGCGGCTCTCCGTTGCCATCCGGTGGATTTTTAGCAGATTGCAGCCTTCCACCTGCTAGGGACTTAGCCTCCGGCATGTGCCCAGGCTCGGGTAGCCCTGGGTAGGCCTGGCTTTCCCAGCCGCCTGGGACGATCTCTCCCTCTTCTCCTGGAACCCTGGGCCAGCCTGCCGCCTCAGGCTTAGCCCCCTGGGTTGCCTGGAAGTGGTGCCCTCTCGGTAGACACTTAGCAGAACGCAGCCTGCCGCCTGCTAGGGACTTATCCTCTGGCTTTACCCAGGCTGGGGTGGCCCTGGGTCGGCCTGGCTTTTTTCCCAGCCGCCTGGGACAATCTCTCCCTCTCTCCATGAACCCTGGGCCGGCCTGCCGCCTCAGACTTCCCCTTCCGCTCCGAGCGGCCGCAGTTCTCGTTCTGGTCCGCCTGGCAGCTACCTCCGCCGGCTGCCAATCATCTCTCTCTCTCTCTCCCCCCGGCCGCCCGGGGGAACTTCCCTTCTGCGCGCGCCTGGCAGCTACCTCCGCCTGCCAATCATCTCTCCCCCGGCCCTCCCGGGGGACCTCCCTTCTGCGCCGGCCGGCCGGCCGGCCGGCTGCAGTTCTCACTGGTCCGTGTTGTATGGGGTTTATTAAAATGTCGGTCTTTTTCCCCCAAAGTGTCTAAAAGTGCCGATCGGCTCGGCGGGAGGCGCCCGTCGCCTCCCCCGGGATGGCGGCACCGGCGCCCTCTCGCCGTACCTGCCAGCGGCCGCTCGTCTCCCCTGGCCCGCGCCGGGGGATTTCCCTTCTGCTCGGAGCGGCCGCAGTTCTCCTTCTGGTCCGCCTGGCGGCTGCCTCCGCCTGCTGCCAATCATCTCTCCCCGGCCGCACAGGGGGACTTCCCTTCTGCGCGCCTGGCAGCTCCTGCCAATCATCTCTCCCCGGCCGCCCGGGGGATCTCACCGAGGTCCGTGTTTCGTGGGGTTTTATTTCAAAGTTTGCCTTTTTTATTTTTTATTTTTTTCCCCAAAGTGTCCGAGAGCCGATCGGCTCAGCGGGGGGCGCCCGTCGCCTCGCCCGGGATGGCGGCACCGGCGCCCTCTCGCCGTACCTGCCAGCGGCCGCTCGTCTCCCCTGGCCCGCCCGGGGGATTTCCCTTCTGCTCGGAGCGGCCGCAGTTCTCATTCTAGCGCGCAGGGCAGCTCCTGCCAATCATCTCTCCCTTCCGCGACCAGCCGGAAGCGGTTCTCATTGGTCCGTGTTTCGTTGGTTATTTATTTTTCAAAGTTTGACTTTTTCTTTTTTTTTTCCCCAAAAGTGTCTAAAAGTGCCGATTGGCTCGGCGGGAAGCGCCCGCCTGAAAACCGAGGCTTGCCACGCGACCTAAAGAGGCTTGTCTCGCAACCCGGGGGGGCGGTGCCCTCGCTCTGCCTCCCCCCCGCAGGGATCCGCCGTCGGCGGCCTGTCAGCAGAGTTCACTGGGACTTTGTCAGAGTCGGGTGTCCGATGCCCTGGTACTCTGACTTTTGGTAAGCTAATTGACAGCACACGCTGTCTCGGACACGGTTCTTGACGGGGGTGTTCAAAAGTAGGTCACAGAGAGAGTGTCACCTGTCCCATTACATGAAGACCAACCACTCAAAGTGTCCGACTTTGTGGAACTCCGGCCCGGATCCGGCCGTCAAATTCAACCTCATTCCGGTAGTGCCTTTTCGGCTCCGAGGCCTCCTCCGGGGCCGTCCGACGCCCGGTTCCACGGCGGGACCCCCGACACCGACTCGAGGTGGTACCCCTTCGTGCCGGCCGAGGCGCGCCGCCGCCGGCGTGAGGGCGCCGCTCCCCGGAGTGAAACACGGCCGCCGGAGGAATTTTGAAAGTTGAAAATTTGACTAAGTGTCGACGGAAGTGCCATATGCGCCGGGCGGGAGGCGCCCGTCGCCTCGCCCGGGATGGCGGCGCCGGCGCCGGCTCGCCGCGCCTGCCAGAGGCCGCTCGTCTCCCCGGAGGCCCGGGGGATTTCCCTTCTGCTCGGAGCGGCCGCAGTTCTCCTTCTGGTCCGCCTGGCAGCTACCTCCGCCGGCTGCCAATCATCTCTCTCCCCGGCCCGGGGGGGACGACTCTCCCTTCTGCGCGTGCGCGCCTGTCAGCTCCTGCAAATCGTCTCTCCCGCCGCCCGCCGAGGGTGACTTCCCTTCTGCGCGTGCGCGCCTGTCAGCTCCTGCCAATCATCTCTCCTCTCTCCCCGCGGCCGCCCGGGGACTTTCCCTTCTGCGCGCGCGCGTGCGCGCCTGTCAGCTCCTGCAAATCGTCTCTCCCCCCGGCCGCCAAGGGGGATTTCCCTTCTGCGTGCGCGCCTGTCAGCTCCTGCAAATCCTCTCTCCCCGGCCGCTCGGGGAGGCGGGATCTCGCCCTCTGGTAGACGCTAGCAGCCTGCCACCTGCTAGGGACTCGGCCTCCGGCATTACCCAGGCAACGGCAGCCCTGGGTCGGCCTGGCTTTTTCCCAGCCGCCCGGGACGATCTCTCCCTCTCTCCTGGAACCCTGGGCCGGCCTGCCGCCCTCAGGCTTAGCCCCCTGGGTCGCCCGGAAGTGGCGCCGCCTTGTGGACGAGCCGGGGAGAGCGGCTCTACGTTGCCATCCGGTGGATTTTTAGCAAATTGCAGCTTTCCATAGCAAATTGCAGCTTTCCATAGCAAATTGCAGCTTTCCACCTGCTAGGGACTTATCCTCTGGCTTTACCCAGGCTGGGGTGGCCCTGGGTCGGCCTGGCTTTTTTCCCAGCCGCCTGGGACGATCTCTCCCTCTCTCCTGGAACCCCGGGCCGGCCTGCCGCCCTCAGGCTTAGCCCCCTGGGTCTCCTGGAAGTGTCTCCCTCTGGAAGTCACTTAGCAGAACGCAGCCTACCGCCTTGCTAGGGACTTAGCCTCTGGCTTTACCCAGGCTAGGGTAGCCCTGGGTCGGCCTGGCTTTTTTCCCAGCCGCCCGGGACGATCTCTCCCTCTCTCCTGGAACCCTGGGCCGGCCTGCCGCCCTCAGGCTTAGCCCCCTGGGTCGCCTGGAAGTGGCGCCGCCTTGTGGACGAGCCGGGGAGAGCGGCTCTCCGTTGCCATCCGGTGGATTTTTAGCAGAATGCAGCCTGCAACCCGAGTGCTGGCGCCGCCTTGTGGACGAGCCGGGGACCGCGGCTCTCCGTTGCCATCCGGTGGATTTTTAGCAGAATGCAGCCTTCCACCTGCTAGGGACTTAGCCTCCGGCATGTATCCAGGCTCGGGTAGCCCTGGGTAGGCCTGGCTTTCCCAGCCGCCTGGGACAATCTCTCCCTCTCTCCTGGAGCCCATGGCCGGCCTGCCGCCCTCAGGCTTAGCCCCCTGGGTTTCCTGGAAGCGTCTACCTCTGGTAGACACTTAGCAGAATGCAGCCTTCCACCTGCTAGGGACTTAGCCTCCGGCATGTACCCAGGCTCGGGTAGCCCTGGGTAGGCCTGGCTTTCCCAGCCGCCTGGGACGATCTCTCCCTCTCTCCTGGAACCCTGGGCCGGCCTGCCGCCCTCAGGCTTAGCCCCCTGGGTCGCCTGGAAGTGGCGCCGCCTTGTGGACAAGCGGGGGAGAGCGGCTCTCCGTTGCCATCCGGTGGATTTTTAGCAGAATGCAGCCTGCAACCCGAGTGCTGGCGCCGCCTTGTGGACGAGCCGGGGACCGCGGCTCTCCGTTGCCATCCGGTGGATTTTTAGCAGATTGCAGCCTTCCACCTGCTAGGGACTTAGCCTCCGGCATGTACCCAGGCTCGGGTAGCCCTGGGTAGGCCTGGCTTTTTTCCCAGCCGCCTGGGACGAACTCTCCCTCTCTCCTGGAACCCTGGGCCGGCCTGCCGCCCTCAGGCTTAGCCCCCTGGGTCTCCTGGAAGTGTCTCCCTCTGGAAGTCACTTAGCAGAACGCAGCCTGCCGCCTGCTAGGGACTTAGCCTCTGGCTTTACCCAGGCTAGGGTAGCCCTGGGTCGGCCTGGCTTTTTTCCCAGCCGCCTGGGACGATCTCTCCCTCTCTCCTGGAACCCTGGGCCAGCCTGCCGCCTCAGGCTTAGCCCCCTGGGTTGCCTGGAAGTGGTGCCCTCTTGGTAGACACTTAGCAGATTGCAGCCTTCCACCTGCTAGGGACTTAGCCTCTGGCATTACCCAGGCTCGGGTCGGCCTGGCTGTCCCAGCCGCCTGGGACGATCTCTCCCTCTCTCCTGGAACCCTGGGCCGGCCTGCCGCCCTCAGGCTTAGCCCCCTGGGTCGCCTGGAAGTGGCGCCGCCTTGTGGACAAGCGGGGGAGAGCGGCTCTCCGTTGCCATCCGGTGGATTTTTAGCAGAATGCAGCCTGCAACCCGAGTGCTGGCGCCGCCTTGTGGACGAGCCGGGGACCGCGGCTCTCCGTTGCCATCCGGTGGATTTTTAGCAGATTGCAGCCTTCCACCTGCTAGGGACTTAGCCTCTGGCATTACCCAGGCTCGGGTAGGCCTGGCTGTCCCAGCCGCCTGGGACGATCTCTCCCTCTCTCCTGGAACCCTGGGCCGGCCTGCCACCTCAGGCTTAGCCCCCTGGGTCGCCTGGAAGTGGCGCCGCCTTGTGGGCAAGCGGGGGAGAGCGGCTCTCCGTTGCCATCCGGTGGATTTTTAGCAGAATGCAGCCTGCAACCCGAGTGCTGGCGCCGCCTTGTGGACGAGCCGGGGACTGCGGCTCTCCGTTGCCATCCGGTGGATTTTTAGCAGATTGCAGCCTTCCACCTGCTAGGGACTTAGCCTCTGGCATTACCCAGGCTCGGGTAGGCCTGGCTTTCCCAGCCGCCTGGGACCATCTCTCCCTCCCTCCTGGAACCCATGGCCAGCCTGCCGCCTCAGGCTTAGCCCCCTGGGTCTCCTGGAAGTGTCGCCCTCTGGTAGACACTTAGCAGAACGCAGCCTTCCACCTGTTAGGGACTTAGCCTCCGGCATGTACCCAGGCTCGGGTAGCCCTGGGTAGGCCTGGCTCTCCCAGCCGCCTGGGACGGTCTCTCCCTCTCTCCTGGAACCCTGGGCCAGCCTGCCGCCTCAGGCTTAGCCCCCTGGGTCTCCTGGAAGTGTCGCCCTCTGGTAGACACTTAGCAGAATGCAGCCTTCCACCTGCTAGGGACTTAGCCTCCGGCATGTACCCCGGCTCGGGTAGCCCTGGGTAGGCCTGGCTCTCCCAGCCGCCTGGGACGGTCTCTCCCTCTCTCCTGGAACCCTGGGCCAGCCTGCCGCCTCAGGCTTAGCCCCCTGGGTCTCCTGGAAGTGTCTCCCTCTGGAAGACACTTAGCAGAACGCAGCCTGCCACCTGCTAGGGACTTAGCCTCTGGCTTTACCCAGGCTTGGGTAGCCCTGGGTCGGCCTGGCTTTTTTCCCAGCCGCCCGGGACGATCTCTCCCTCTCTCCTGGAACCCTGGGCCGGCCTGCCACCTCAGGCTTAGCCCCCTGGGTCGCCTGGAAGTGGCGCCGCCTTGTGGATGAGCCGGGGAGAGCGGCTCTACGTTGCCATCCGGTGGATTTTTAACAGAATGCAGCCTGCAACCCGAGTGCTGGCGCCGCCTTGTGGACGAGCCGGGGACTGCGGCTCTCCGTTGCCATCCGGTGGATTTTTAGCAGATTGCAGCCTGCCAGCTGCTAGGGACTAAGTCTCTGGCGTTACCCAGGCTCGGGTAGCCCTGGCTTTCCCAGCCGCCTGGGACAATCTCTCCCTCCCTCCTGGAACCCATGGCCGGCCTGCCGCCCTCAGGCTTAGCCCCCTGGGTCTCCTGGAAGTGTCTCCCTCTGGAAGACACTTAGCAGAACGCAGCCTGCCACCTGCTAGGGACTTAGCCTCTGGCTTTGCCCAGGCTCGGGTAGCCCTGGGTCGGCCTGGCTTTTTTCCCAGCCGCCCGGGACGATCTCTCCCTCCCTCCTGGAACCCTGGGCCAGCCTGCCGCCTCAGGCTTAGCCCCCTGGGTCTCCTGGAAGTGTCGCCCTCTGGTAGACACTTAGCAGAATGCAGCCTTCCACCTGCTAGGGACTTAGCCTCCGGCATGTACCCCGGCTCGGGTAGCCCTGGGTAGGCCTGGCTCTCCCAGCCGCCTGGGACGGTCTCTCCCTCTCTCCTGGAACCCTGGGCCAGCCTGCCGCCTCAGGCTTAGCCCCCTGGGTCTCCTGGAAGTGTCGCCCTCTGGTAGACACTTAGCAGAATGCAGCCTTCCACCTGTTAGGGACTCAGCCTCCGGCATGTACCCAGGCTTGGGTAGCCCCAGCCCGGCCTGGCGCTCGCCGCAGGAAGGCCTCCTCGGGGGCTCCGTTTTTTTGGGGGGTTTTTTTTGTCAAAGTGTCTACGGAAGTGGAAGTTCTCTCAGGGGGAAGCTCCCCTCGGACCCTGCCCAGGAGGGTGAGCCCCGGCCCGGCTTGCCTCCCCTAGGCCCGCCCGCTCCGGAACCCGGTTCTCCCTGCAGACCCCGCCTCGGGGCAACCCTCCAGCTCCCCATCTCCCGGCAGCCGGGGTCAAATACAGCACCACCTCTTCCTTCCGCTGGCCCTCAAGAGTCCTCACCGCTCCCCCAGGCAGGCTTCCACGGGAGGCCGATCGGACCCCGCCATTAAGCCCCCTGACAAACGGCCGTCCCTGGAAGTCTCTCCGGGCCCGACTATTAAGCCCCACCGCCGACCCTCCGGGCCCGACTATTAAGCCCCACCGCCGACCCTCCGGGGCCGACTATTAAGCCCACTGCCAGAGATAGCACTCATGGGAATCTCTCTGGGCCCGACTATTAAGTCCAACTGTGACTTATGCTTGGAAATGTGACTTATGCTTGGAAATGTGACTTATGCTTGGAAATGTGACTTATGCTGGCAAATGTGACTTATGCTGGCAAATGTGACTTATGCTGGCAAATGTGACTTATGCTGGCAAATGTGACTTATGCTGGCAAATGTGACTTATGCTGGCAAATGTGACTTATGCTGGCAAATGTGACTTATGCTGGCAAATGTGACTTATGCTGGCAAATGTGACTTATGCTGGCAAATGTGACTTATGCTGGCAAATGTGACTTATGCTGGCAAATGTGACTTGTCCTCCCAAATGTGACTTATGCTGGGAAATGTGACTTGTCCTCCCAAATGTGACTTATGCTGGCAAATGTGACTTGTCCGCCCGAATGTGACTTATCCAGCTAAATGAGACTTCTCCCTAAGCTGAGCTCCAGGGAGGGTAGCTGGTAGACTGGGGGCTTAATCTTCAGCTTCTACCGGGCTTATGGAGCCCTGAGTCGGCCTGGCTCTCCCAGCCGCCGGGGACAATCTCTCCCTCTCTCCTGGAACCCTGGGCCAGCCTGCCGCCTCAGGCTCGCCCCCCTGGGTCTCCTGGAAGTGGCGCCGCCTTGTGGACGAGCCGGGGAGAGCGGCTCTCCGTTGCCATCCGGTGGATTTTTAGCAGAATGCAGCCTGCAACCTGAATGCTGGCGCCGCCTTGTGGACAAGCCGGTTAGCGCGCCTCTCCGTTGCCATCCGGTGGATTTTTAGCAGATTGCAGCCTTCCACCTGCTAGGGACTTAGCCTCCGGCGTTACCCAGGCTCGGGTAGCCCTGGGTAGGCCTGGCTCTCCCAGCCGCCTGGGACAATCTCTCCCTCTCTCCTGGAACCCTGGGCCTGCCTGCCGCCTCAGGCTTAGCCCCCTGGGTTGCCTGGAAGTGGTGCCCTCTTGGTAGACACTTAGCAGAATGCAGCCTGCCACCTGCTAGGGACTGAGCCTCCGGCATTACCCAGGCTCGGGTAGCCCTGGGTAGGCCTGGCTCTCCCAGCCGCCTGGGACAATCTCTCCCTCTCTCCTGGAACCCTGGGCCAGCCTGCCGCCTCAGGCTCGCCCCCCTGGGTCTCCTGGAAGTGGCGCCGCCTTGTGGACGAGCCGGGGAGAGCGGCTCTCCGTTGCCATCCGGTGGATTTTTAGCAGAATGCAGCCTGCAACCTGAATGCTGGCGCCGCCTTGTGGACAAGCCGGGGAGCGCGCCTCTCCGTTGCCATCCGGTGGATTTTTAGCAGATTGCAGCCTTCCACCTGCTAGGGACTTAGCCTCCGGCGTTACCCAGGCTCGGGTAGCCCTGGGTAGGCCTGGCTTTCCCAGCCGCCTGGGACAATCTCTCCCTCTCTCCTGGAACCCTGGGCCTGCCTGCCGCCTCAGGCTTAGCCCCCTGGGTTGCCTGGAAGTGGTGCCCTCTTGGTAGACACTTAGCAGAATGCAGCCTGCCACCTGCTAGGGACTGAGCCTCCGGCATTACCCAGGCTCGGGTAGCCCTGGGTAGGCCTGGCTTTCCCAGCCGCCTGGGACAATCTCTCCCTCTCTCCTGGAACCCTGGGCCTGCCTGCCGCCTCAGGCTTAGCCCCCTGGGTTGCCTGGAAGTGGTGCCCTCTTGGTAGACACTTAGCAGAATGCAGCCTGCCACCTGCTAGGGACTGAGCCTCCGGCATTACCCAGGCTCGGGTAGCCCTGGGTAGGCCTGGCTCTCCCAGCCGCCTGGGACAATCTCTCCCTCTCTCCTGGAACCCTGGGCCAGCCTGCCGCCTCAGGCTCGCCCCCCTGGGTCTCCTGGAAGTGGCGCCGCCTTGTGGACGAGCCGGGGAGAGCGGCTCTCCGTTGCCATCCGGTGGATTTTTAGCAGAATGCAGCCTGCAACCTGAATGCTGGCGCCGCCTTGTGGACAAGCCGGGGAGCGCGCCTCTCCGTTGCCATCCGGTGGATTTTTAGCAGATTGCAGCCTTCCACCTGCTAGGGACTTAGCCTCCGGCGTTACCCAGGCTCGGGTAGCCCTGGGTAGGCCTGGCTTTCCCAGCCGCCTGGGACAATCTCTCCCTCTCTCCTGGAACCCTGGGCCTGCCTGCCGCCTCAGGCTTAGCCCCCTGGGTTGCCTGGAAGTGGTGCCCTCTTGGTAGACACTTAGCAGAATGCAGCCTGCCACCTGCTAGGGACTGAGCCTCCGGCATTACCCAGGCTCGGGTAGCCCTGGGTAGGCCTGGCTCTCCCAGCCGCCTGGGACAATCTCTCCCTCTCTCCTGGAACCCTGGGCCAGCCTGCCGCCTCAGGCTCGCCCCCCTGGGTCTCCTGGAAGTGGCGCCGCCTTGTGGACGAGCCGGGGAGAGCGGCTCTCCGTTGCCATCCGGTGGATTTTTAGCAGAATGCAGCCTGCAACCTGAATGCTGGCGCCGCCTTGTGGACAAGCCGGGGAGCGCGCCTCTCCGTTGCCATCCGGTGGATTTTTAGCAGATTGCAGCCTTCCACCTGCTAGGGACTTAGCCTCCGGCGTTACCCAGGCTCGGGTAGCCCTGGGTAGGCCTGGCTTTCCCAGCCGCCTGGGACAATCTCTCCCTCTCTCCTGGAACCCTGGGCCTGCCTGCCGCCTCAGGCTTAGCCCCCTGGGTTGCCTGGAAGTGGTGCCCTCTTGGTAGACACTTAGCAGAATGCAGCCTGCCACCTGCTAGGGACTGAGCCTCCGGCATTACCCAGGCTCGGGTAGCCCTGGGTAGGCCTGGCTCTCCCAGCCGCCTGGGACAATCTCTCCCTCTCTCCTGGAACCCTGGGCCAGCCTGCCGCCTCAGGCTCGCCCCCCTGGGTCTCCTGGAAGTGGCGCCGCCTTGTGGACGAGCCGGGGAGAGCGGCTCTCCGTTGCCATCCGGTGGATTTTTAGCAGAATGCAGCCTGCAACCTGAATGCTGGCGCCGCCTTGTGGACAAGCCGGGGAGCGCGCCTCTCCGTTGCCATCCGGTGGATTTTTAGCAGATTGCAGCCTTCCACCTGCTAGGGACTTAGCCTCCGGCGTTACCCAGGCTCGGGTAGCCCTGGGTAGGCCTGGCTTTCCCAGCCGCCTGGGACAATCTCTCCCTCTCTCCTGGAACCCTGGGCCTGCCTGCCGCCTCAGGCTTAGCCCCCTGGGTTGCCTGGAAGTGGTGCCCTCTTGGTAGACACTTAGCAGAATGCAGCCTTCCACCTGCTAGGGACTTAGCCTCCGGCATTACCCAGGCTCGGGTAGCCCTGGGTAGGCCTGGCTTTCCCAGCCGCCTGGGACAATCTCTCCCTCTCTCCTGGAACCCTGGGCCAGCCTGCCGCCTCAGGCTTAGCCCCCTGGGTTGCCTGGAAGTGGTGCCCTCTTGGTAGACACTTAGCAGAATTCAGCCTGCCGCCTGCTAGGGACTCAGCCTCCGGCATGTACCCAGGCTCGGGTAGCCCTGGCTTTCCCAGCCGCCTGGGACAATCTCTCCCTCTCTCCTGGAACCCATGGCCGGCCTGCCGCCTCAGGCTCGCCCCCCTGGGTTTCCTGGAAGTGGAGCCGCCTTGTGGACAAGCCGGGGAGCGCGGCTCTCCGTTGCCATCCGGTGGATTTTTAGCAGATTGCAGCCTGCCACCTGCTAGGGACTTAGTCTCTGGCGTTACCCAGGCTCGGGTAGCCCTGCCTTTTCCCAGCCGCCTGGGACAATCTCTCCCTCTCTCCTGGAACCCATGGCCGGCCTGCCGCCTCAGGCTCGGCCCCCTGGGTCTCCTGGAAGTGTCTCCCTCTGGTAGACACTTAGCAGAATGCAGCCTGCCACCTGCTAGGGACTTGGCCTCTGGCTTCACCCAGGCTGGGGTGGCCCCGGGTCGGCCCGGCTTCTCGGCCTTCAGGGACAATCTCCCCGTCTCTCCTGGAACCCCGGGCCGGCCTCCCGCATATTTGGGAAAACGCATATTTTGAAAAGCACACTGAAGTCAGCTAGTCTTTTGCCACTCCCTTGTCCCCCCTCCGGGCTCGCCGCCGGTCGGCGGGGAGGAGGAGCGGGCGTCCGCCGGCGTCCCGGCGTCCGTCCCGTCTCCCCCCTCCGGCCCTCCGGCGGGAGAAGAGGTCGCTCAGCAGGCGGGGCGAGCGACTCCGGCGTCCCGGCGCGCTCGTCCCCGGCCTCCCGAGGAGGAAGGGGGTCGAGCGACGCCGGCGTCCCGGCGCACTCATCCCCCCTCTTGGGCTCGCCGCCGGTCGGCGGGGAGGAGGAGCGGGCGTCCGCCGGCGTCCCGGCGTCCGTCCCGTCTCCACCCCCGGCCCTCCGGCGGGAGAAGAGGTCGCTCAGCAGGCGGGGCGAGCGACTCCGGCGTCCCGGAGCGCTCGTCCCCGGCCTCCCGAGGAGGAAGGGGGTCGAGCGACGCCGGCGTCCCGGCGCACTCGTCCCCCCTCTTGGGCTCGCCGCCGGTCGGCGGGGAGGAGGAGCGGGCGTCCGCCGGCGTCCCGGCGTCCGTCCCGTCTCCACCCCCGGCCCTCCGGCGGGAGAAGAGGTCG
>NW_027440279.1:112500-125000 GCF_031893055.1 Leptodactylus fuscus | reverse complement strand
TCTCCTTCTGGTCCGCCTGGCGGCTGCCTCCGCCGGCTGCCAATCATCTCTCCCCGGCCGCCCGGGGGATTTCCCTTCTGCGCGCCTGTCAGCTCCTGCCAATCATCTCTCCCCGGCCGCCAAGGGGGATTTCCCTTCTGCGCGCCTGGCAGCTCCTGCCAATCATCTCTCCCCGGCCGCCCGGGGGATCTCGTTAAGGTCCGTGTTTCGTGGGGTTTTATTTCAAAGTTTGTCTTTTTTTTCCCCAAAGTGTCTAAGAGCCGATCGGCTCAGCGGGGGGCGCCCGTCGCCTCGCCCGGGATGGCGGCACCGGCGCCGGGTCGCCGTGCCTGCCAGCGGCCGCTCGGGGGATTTCCCTTCTGCGCGCCTGTCAGCTCCTGCCAATCATCTCTCCCCGGCCGCCCGGGGGATCTCTTATGGTCCGTGTTTTATGGGGTTTTTTTTTTGTGCGTTTGACCTTTTTTTCCCCCAAAGCGTCTAAGTGCCGATCGGCTCGGCGGGAGGCGCCCGCCTGAAAACTGCGGCTTGCCACGCGACCTGAAGAGGCTTGTCACGCAACCCGGGGGGGCGGTGCCCTCGCTCTGCCTCCCCCCCGCGGGGATCCGCCGTCGGCGGCCTGTGAGCAGAGTTCACTGGGACTTTGTCAGAGTCGGGTGTCCGATCCCCTGGTACTCTGACTTTTGGTAAGCTAATTGACAGGACTCGCTGTCTCGGACACGGTTCTTGACGGGGGTGTTCAAAAGTAGGTCACAGAGAGAGTGTCACCTGTCCCATTACATGAAGACCAACCACTCAAAGTGTCCGACTTTGTGGAACTCCGGCCCGGATCCGGCCGTCAAATTCAACCTCATTCCGGTAGTGCCTTTTCCGCTCCGAGGCCTCCTCCGGGGCCGTCCGACGCCCGGTTCCACGGCGGGACCCCCGACACCGACTCGAGGAGGTACCCCTTTTTGCCGGCCGAGGTGCGCCGCCGCCGGCGTGAGGACGCCGCTCCCCGGTGTGAAAAACGGCCGCCGGAGGAATTTTGAAAGTTGAAAATTTGGCAAAGTGTCGACGGAAGTGCCAACCGCGCCGGCGGGGAGGCGCCCGTCGCCTCGCCCGGGATGGCGGCACCGGCGCCGGGTCGCCGCGCCTGCCGCGGCCGCTAGTCTCCCCGGACGCCCGGGGGATTTCCCTTCCGCTCCCAGCGGCCGCAGTTCTCCTTCCGGTCCGCCTGGCGGCTGCCTCCGCCGGCTGCCAATCATCTCTCCGGATTTCCCTTCTGCGCGCCTGTCAGCTCCTGCAAATCCTCTCTCCCCGGCCGCTCGGGGAGGCGGGATCTCGCCCTCTGGTAGACGCTAGCAGCCTGCCACCTGCTAGGGACTCGGCCTCTGGCATTACCCAGGCTCCGGCAGCCCTGGGTCGGCCTGGCTTTTCCCAGCCGCCTGGGACGATCTCTCCCTCTGTCCTGGAACCCTGGGCCGGCCTGCCGCCTCAGGCTTAGCCCCCTGGGTCGCCTGGAAGTGGCGCCGCCTTGTGGACGAGCCGGGGAGAGCCGCTCTCCGTTGCCATCCGGTGGATTTTTAGCAAATTGCAGCTTTCCATAGCAAATTGCAGCCTTCCACCTGCTAGGGACTTAGCCTCCGGCATGTACCCAGGCTCTGGTAGCCCTGGGTAGGCCTGGCTTTCCCAGCCGCCTGGGACAAATCTCTCCCTCTCTCCTGGAACCCTGGGCCAGCCTGCCGCCTCAGGCTTAGCCCCCTGGGTCGCCTGGAAGTGGTGCCCTCTTGGTAGACACTTAGCAGAATGCAGCCTGCCACCTGCTAGGGACTTAGCCTCTGGCTTTACCCAGGCTCGGGTAGCCCTGGGTCGGCCTGGCTTTCCCAGCCGCCTGGGACAATCTCTCCCTCTCTCCTGGAACCCTGGGCCGGCCTGCCGCCTCAGGCTTAGCCCCCTGGGTCGCCTGGAAGTGGCGCCGCCTTGTGGACGAGCCGGGGAGAGCCGCTCTCCGTTGCCATCCGGTGGATTTTTAGCAAATTGCAGCTTTCCATAGCAAATTGCAGCCTTCCACCTGCTAGGGACTTAGCCTCCGGCATGTACCCAGGCTCGGGTAGCCCTGGGTAGGCCTGGCTTTCCCAGCCGCCTGGGACGATCTCTCCTTCTTCTCCTGGAACCCTGGGCCAGCCTGCCGCCTCAGGCTTAGCCCCCTGGGTTGCCTGGAAGTGGTGCCCTCTTGGTAGACACTTAGCAGAATGCAGCCTGCCACCTGCTAGGGACTTAGCCTCTGGCTTTACCCAGGCTCGGGTAGCCCTGGGTCGGCCTGGCTTTCCCAGCCGCCTGGGACAATCTCTCCCTCTCTCCTGGAACCCTGGGCCGGCCTGCCGCCTCAGGCTTAGCCCCCTGGGTCGCCTGGAAGTGGCGCCGCCTTGTGGACGAGCCGGGGAGAGCCGCTCTCCGTTGCCATCCGGTGGATTTTTAGCAAATTGCAGCTTTCCATAGCAAATTGCAGCCTTCCACCTGCTAGGGACTTAGCCTCCGGCATGTACCCAGGCTCGGGTGGCCCTGGGTAGGCCTGGCTTTCCCAGCCGCCTGGGTCAATCTCTCCCTCTCTCCTGGAACCCTGGGCCAGCCTGCCGCCTCAGGCTTAGCCCCCTGGGTCTCCTGGAAGTGTCGCCCTCTGGTAGACACTTAGCAGAATTCAGCCTGCCGCCTGCTAGGGACTCAGCCTCCGGCATGTACCCAGGCTCGGGTAGCCCTGGCTTTCCCAGCCGCCTGGGACAATCTCTCCCTCTCTCCTGGAACCCTGGGCCAGCCTGCCGCCTCAGGCTTAGCCCCCTGGGTCGCCTGGAAGTGGTGCCCTCTCGGTAGACACTTGGCAGCATGCAGCCTGCCACCTGCTAGGGACTTAGCCTCTGGCTTTACCCAGGCTCGGGTAGCCCTGGGTCGGCCTGGCTTTCCCAGCCGCCTGGGACGATCTCTCCCTCTCTCTCCTGGAACCCTGGGCCGGCCTGCCGCCTCAGGCTTAGCCCCCTGGGTCGCCTGGAAGTGGCGCCGCCTTGTGGACGAGCCGGGGAGAGCGGCTCTCCGTTGCCATCCGGTGGATTTTTAGCAGAATGCAGCCTGCAACCCGAGTGCTGGCGCCGCCTTGTGGACGAGCCGGGGACTGCGGCTCTCCGTTGCCATCCGGTGGATTTTTAGCAGATTGCAGCCTTCCACCTGCTAGGGACTTAGCCTCCGGCATGTGCCCAGGCTCGGGTAGCCCTGGGTAGGCCTGGCTTTCCCAGCCGCCTGGGACGATCTCTCCCTCTTCTCCTGGAACCCTGGGCCAGCCTGCCGCCTCAGGCTTAGCCCCCTGGGTTGCCTGGAAGTGGTGCCCTCTCGGTAGACACTTAGCAGAACGCAGCCTGCCGCCTGCTAGGGACTTATCCTCTGGCTTTACCCAGGCTGGGGTGGCCCTGGGTCGGCCTGGCTTTTTTCCCAGCCGCCTGGGACAATCTCTCCCTCTCTCCATGAACCCTGGGCCGGCCTGCCGCCTCAGACTTCCCCTTCCGCTCCGAGCGGCCGCAGTTCTCGTTCTGGTCCGCCTGGCAGCTACCTCCGCCGGCTGCCAATCATCTCTCTCTCTCTCTCCCCCCGGCCGCCCGGGGGAACTTCCCTTCTGCGCGCGCCTGGCAGCTACCTCCGCCTGCCAATCATCTCTCCCCCGGCCCTCCCGGGGGACCTCCCTTCTGCGCCGGCCGGCCGGCCGGCCGGCTGCAGTTCTCACTGGTCCGTGTTGTATGGGGTTTATTAAAATGTCGGTCTTTTTCCCCCAAAGTGTCTAAAAGTGCCGATCGGCTCGGCGGGAGGCGCCCGTCGCCTCCCCCGGGATGGCGGCACCGGCGCCCTCTCGCCGTACCTGCCAGCGGCCGCTCGTCTCCCCTGGCCCGCGCCGGGGGATTTCCCTTCTGCTCGGAGCGGCCGCAGTTCTCCTTCTGGTCCGCCTGGCGGCTGCCTCCGCCTGCTGCCAATCATCTCTCCCCGGCCGCACAGGGGGACTTCCCTTCTGCGCGCCTGGCAGCTCCTGCCAATCATCTCTCCCCGGCCGCCCGGGGGATCTCACCGAGGTCCGTGTTTCGTGGGGTTTTATTTCAAAGTTTGCCTTTTTTATTTTTTATTTTTTTCCCCAAAGTGTCCGAGAGCCGATCGGCTCAGCGGGGGGCGCCCGTCGCCTCGCCCGGGATGGCGGCACCGGCGCCCTCTCGCCGTACCTGCCAGCGGCCGCTCGTCTCCCCTGGCCCGCCCGGGGGATTTCCCTTCTGCTCGGAGCGGCCGCAGTTCTCATTCTAGCGCGCAGGGCAGCTCCTGCCAATCATCTCTCCCTTCCGCGACCAGCCGGAAGCGGTTCTCATTGGTCCGTGTTTCGTTGGTTATTTATTTTTCAAAGTTTGACTTTTTCTTTTTTTTTTCCCCAAAAGTGTCTAAAAGTGCCGATTGGCTCGGCGGGAAGCGCCCGCCTGAAAACCGAGGCTTGCCACGCGACCTAAAGAGGCTTGTCTCGCAACCCGGGGGGGCGGTGCCCTCGCTCTGCCTCCCCCCCGCAGGGATCCGCCGTCGGCGGCCTGTCAGCAGAGTTCACTGGGACTTTGTCAGAGTCGGGTGTCCGATGCCCTGGTACTCTGACTTTTGGTAAGCTAATTGACAGCACACGCTGTCTCGGACACGGTTCTTGACGGGGGTGTTCAAAAGTAGGTCACAGAGAGAGTGTCACCTGTCCCATTACATGAAGACCAACCACTCAAAGTGTCCGACTTTGTGGAACTCCGGCCCGGATCCGGCCGTCAAATTCAACCTCATTCCGGTAGTGCCTTTTCGGCTCCGAGGCCTCCTCCGGGGCCGTCCGACGCCCGGTTCCACGGCGGGACCCCCGACACCGACTCGAGGTGGTACCCCTTCGTGCCGGCCGAGGCGCGCCGCCGCCGGCGTGAGGGCGCCGCTCCCCGGAGTGAAACACGGCCGCCGGAGGAATTTTGAAAGTTGAAAATTTGACTAAGTGTCGACGGAAGTGCCATATGCGCCGGGCGGGAGGCGCCCGTCGCCTCGCCCGGGATGGCGGCGCCGGCGCCGGCTCGCCGCGCCTGCCAGAGGCCGCTCGTCTCCCCGGAGGCCCGGGGGATTTCCCTTCTGCTCGGAGCGGCCGCAGTTCTCCTTCTGGTCCGCCTGGCAGCTACCTCCGCCGGCTGCCAATCATCTCTCTCCCCGGCCCGGGGGGGACGACTCTCCCTTCTGCGCGTGCGCGCCTGTCAGCTCCTGCAAATCGTCTCTCCCGCCGCCCGCCGAGGGTGACTTCCCTTCTGCGCGTGCGCGCCTGTCAGCTCCTGCCAATCATCTCTCCTCTCTCCCCGCGGCCGCCCGGGGACTTTCCCTTCTGCGCGCGCGCGTGCGCGCCTGTCAGCTCCTGCAAATCGTCTCTCCCCCCGGCCGCCAAGGGGGATTTCCCTTCTGCGTGCGCGCCTGTCAGCTCCTGCAAATCCTCTCTCCCCGGCCGCTCGGGGAGGCGGGATCTCGCCCTCTGGTAGACGCTAGCAGCCTGCCACCTGCTAGGGACTCGGCCTCCGGCATTACCCAGGCAACGGCAGCCCTGGGTCGGCCTGGCTTTTTCCCAGCCGCCCGGGACGATCTCTCCCTCTCTCCTGGAACCCTGGGCCGGCCTGCCGCCCTCAGGCTTAGCCCCCTGGGTCGCCCGGAAGTGGCGCCGCCTTGTGGACGAGCCGGGGAGAGCGGCTCTACGTTGCCATCCGGTGGATTTTTAGCAAATTGCAGCTTTCCATAGCAAATTGCAGCTTTCCATAGCAAATTGCAGCTTTCCACCTGCTAGGGACTTATCCTCTGGCTTTACCCAGGCTGGGGTGGCCCTGGGTCGGCCTGGCTTTTTTCCCAGCCGCCTGGGACGATCTCTCCCTCTCTCCTGGAACCCCGGGCCGGCCTGCCGCCCTCAGGCTTAGCCCCCTGGGTCTCCTGGAAGTGTCTCCCTCTGGAAGTCACTTAGCAGAACGCAGCCTACCGCCTTGCTAGGGACTTAGCCTCTGGCTTTACCCAGGCTAGGGTAGCCCTGGGTCGGCCTGGCTTTTTTCCCAGCCGCCCGGGACGATCTCTCCCTCTCTCCTGGAACCCTGGGCCGGCCTGCCGCCCTCAGGCTTAGCCCCCTGGGTCGCCTGGAAGTGGCGCCGCCTTGTGGACGAGCCGGGGAGAGCGGCTCTCCGTTGCCATCCGGTGGATTTTTAGCAGAATGCAGCCTGCAACCCGAGTGCTGGCGCCGCCTTGTGGACGAGCCGGGGACCGCGGCTCTCCGTTGCCATCCGGTGGATTTTTAGCAGAATGCAGCCTTCCACCTGCTAGGGACTTAGCCTCCGGCATGTATCCAGGCTCGGGTAGCCCTGGGTAGGCCTGGCTTTCCCAGCCGCCTGGGACAATCTCTCCCTCTCTCCTGGAGCCCATGGCCGGCCTGCCGCCCTCAGGCTTAGCCCCCTGGGTTTCCTGGAAGCGTCTACCTCTGGTAGACACTTAGCAGAATGCAGCCTTCCACCTGCTAGGGACTTAGCCTCCGGCATGTACCCAGGCTCGGGTAGCCCTGGGTAGGCCTGGCTTTCCCAGCCGCCTGGGACGATCTCTCCCTCTCTCCTGGAACCCTGGGCCGGCCTGCCGCCCTCAGGCTTAGCCCCCTGGGTCGCCTGGAAGTGGCGCCGCCTTGTGGACAAGCGGGGGAGAGCGGCTCTCCGTTGCCATCCGGTGGATTTTTAGCAGAATGCAGCCTGCAACCCGAGTGCTGGCGCCGCCTTGTGGACGAGCCGGGGACCGCGGCTCTCCGTTGCCATCCGGTGGATTTTTAGCAGATTGCAGCCTTCCACCTGCTAGGGACTTAGCCTCCGGCATGTACCCAGGCTCGGGTAGCCCTGGGTAGGCCTGGCTTTTTTCCCAGCCGCCTGGGACGAACTCTCCCTCTCTCCTGGAACCCTGGGCCGGCCTGCCGCCCTCAGGCTTAGCCCCCTGGGTCTCCTGGAAGTGTCTCCCTCTGGAAGTCACTTAGCAGAACGCAGCCTGCCGCCTGCTAGGGACTTAGCCTCTGGCTTTACCCAGGCTAGGGTAGCCCTGGGTCGGCCTGGCTTTTTTCCCAGCCGCCTGGGACGATCTCTCCCTCTCTCCTGGAACCCTGGGCCAGCCTGCCGCCTCAGGCTTAGCCCCCTGGGTTGCCTGGAAGTGGTGCCCTCTTGGTAGACACTTAGCAGATTGCAGCCTTCCACCTGCTAGGGACTTAGCCTCTGGCATTACCCAGGCTCGGGTCGGCCTGGCTGTCCCAGCCGCCTGGGACGATCTCTCCCTCTCTCCTGGAACCCTGGGCCGGCCTGCCGCCCTCAGGCTTAGCCCCCTGGGTCGCCTGGAAGTGGCGCCGCCTTGTGGACAAGCGGGGGAGAGCGGCTCTCCGTTGCCATCCGGTGGATTTTTAGCAGAATGCAGCCTGCAACCCGAGTGCTGGCGCCGCCTTGTGGACGAGCCGGGGACCGCGGCTCTCCGTTGCCATCCGGTGGATTTTTAGCAGATTGCAGCCTTCCACCTGCTAGGGACTTAGCCTCTGGCATTACCCAGGCTCGGGTAGGCCTGGCTGTCCCAGCCGCCTGGGACGATCTCTCCCTCTCTCCTGGAACCCTGGGCCGGCCTGCCACCTCAGGCTTAGCCCCCTGGGTCGCCTGGAAGTGGCGCCGCCTTGTGGGCAAGCGGGGGAGAGCGGCTCTCCGTTGCCATCCGGTGGATTTTTAGCAGAATGCAGCCTGCAACCCGAGTGCTGGCGCCGCCTTGTGGACGAGCCGGGGACTGCGGCTCTCCGTTGCCATCCGGTGGATTTTTAGCAGATTGCAGCCTTCCACCTGCTAGGGACTTAGCCTCTGGCATTACCCAGGCTCGGGTAGGCCTGGCTTTCCCAGCCGCCTGGGACCATCTCTCCCTCCCTCCTGGAACCCATGGCCAGCCTGCCGCCTCAGGCTTAGCCCCCTGGGTCTCCTGGAAGTGTCGCCCTCTGGTAGACACTTAGCAGAACGCAGCCTTCCACCTGTTAGGGACTTAGCCTCCGGCATGTACCCAGGCTCGGGTAGCCCTGGGTAGGCCTGGCTCTCCCAGCCGCCTGGGACGGTCTCTCCCTCTCTCCTGGAACCCTGGGCCAGCCTGCCGCCTCAGGCTTAGCCCCCTGGGTCTCCTGGAAGTGTCGCCCTCTGGTAGACACTTAGCAGAATGCAGCCTTCCACCTGCTAGGGACTTAGCCTCCGGCATGTACCCCGGCTCGGGTAGCCCTGGGTAGGCCTGGCTCTCCCAGCCGCCTGGGACGGTCTCTCCCTCTCTCCTGGAACCCTGGGCCAGCCTGCCGCCTCAGGCTTAGCCCCCTGGGTCTCCTGGAAGTGTCTCCCTCTGGAAGACACTTAGCAGAACGCAGCCTGCCACCTGCTAGGGACTTAGCCTCTGGCTTTACCCAGGCTTGGGTAGCCCTGGGTCGGCCTGGCTTTTTTCCCAGCCGCCCGGGACGATCTCTCCCTCTCTCCTGGAACCCTGGGCCGGCCTGCCACCTCAGGCTTAGCCCCCTGGGTCGCCTGGAAGTGGCGCCGCCTTGTGGATGAGCCGGGGAGAGCGGCTCTACGTTGCCATCCGGTGGATTTTTAACAGAATGCAGCCTGCAACCCGAGTGCTGGCGCCGCCTTGTGGACGAGCCGGGGACTGCGGCTCTCCGTTGCCATCCGGTGGATTTTTAGCAGATTGCAGCCTGCCAGCTGCTAGGGACTAAGTCTCTGGCGTTACCCAGGCTCGGGTAGCCCTGGCTTTCCCAGCCGCCTGGGACAATCTCTCCCTCCCTCCTGGAACCCATGGCCGGCCTGCCGCCCTCAGGCTTAGCCCCCTGGGTCTCCTGGAAGTGTCTCCCTCTGGAAGACACTTAGCAGAACGCAGCCTGCCACCTGCTAGGGACTTAGCCTCTGGCTTTGCCCAGGCTCGGGTAGCCCTGGGTCGGCCTGGCTTTTTTCCCAGCCGCCCGGGACGATCTCTCCCTCCCTCCTGGAACCCTGGGCCAGCCTGCCGCCTCAGGCTTAGCCCCCTGGGTCTCCTGGAAGTGTCGCCCTCTGGTAGACACTTAGCAGAATGCAGCCTTCCACCTGCTAGGGACTTAGCCTCCGGCATGTACCCCGGCTCGGGTAGCCCTGGGTAGGCCTGGCTCTCCCAGCCGCCTGGGACGGTCTCTCCCTCTCTCCTGGAACCCTGGGCCAGCCTGCCGCCTCAGGCTTAGCCCCCTGGGTCTCCTGGAAGTGTCGCCCTCTGGTAGACACTTAGCAGAATGCAGCCTTCCACCTGTTAGGGACTCAGCCTCCGGCATGTACCCAGGCTTGGGTAGCCCCAGCCCGGCCTGGCGCTCGCCGCAGGAAGGCCTCCTCGGGGGCTCCGTTTTTTTGGGGGGTTTTTTTTGTCAAAGTGTCTACGGAAGTGGAAGTTCTCTCAGGGGGAAGCTCCCCTCGGACCCTGCCCAGGAGGGTGAGCCCCGGCCCGGCTTGCCTCCCCTAGGCCCGCCCGCTCCGGAACCCGGTTCTCCCTGCAGACCCCGCCTCGGGGCAACCCTCCAGCTCCCCATCTCCCGGCAGCCGGGGTCAAATACAGCACCACCTCTTCCTTCCGCTGGCCCTCAAGAGTCCTCACCGCTCCCCCAGGCAGGCTTCCACGGGAGGCCGATCGGACCCCGCCATTAAGCCCCCTGACAAACGGCCGTCCCTGGAAGTCTCTCCGGGCCCGACTATTAAGCCCCACCGCCGACCCTCCGGGCCCGACTATTAAGCCCCACCGCCGACCCTCCGGGGCCGACTATTAAGCCCACTGCCAGAGATAGCACTCATGGGAATCTCTCTGGGCCCGACTATTAAGTCCAACTGTGACTTATGCTTGGAAATGTGACTTATGCTTGGAAATGTGACTTATGCTTGGAAATGTGACTTATGCTGGCAAATGTGACTTATGCTGGCAAATGTGACTTATGCTGGCAAATGTGACTTATGCTGGCAAATGTGACTTATGCTGGCAAATGTGACTTATGCTGGCAAATGTGACTTATGCTGGCAAATGTGACTTATGCTGGCAAATGTGACTTATGCTGGCAAATGTGACTTATGCTGGCAAATGTGACTTATGCTGGCAAATGTGACTTATGCTGGCAAATGTGACTTGTCCTCCCAAATGTGACTTATGCTGGGAAATGTGACTTGTCCTCCCAAATGTGACTTATGCTGGCAAATGTGACTTGTCCGCCCGAATGTGACTTATCCAGCTAAATGAGACTTCTCCCTAAGCTGAGCTCCAGGGAGGGTAGCTGGTAGACTGGGGGCTTAATCTTCAGCTTCTACCGGGCTTATGGAGCCCTGAGTCGGCCTGGCTCTCCCAGCCGCCGGGGACAATCTCTCCCTCTCTCCTGGAACCCTGGGCCAGCCTGCCGCCTCAGGCTCGCCCCCCTGGGTCTCCTGGAAGTGGCGCCGCCTTGTGGACGAGCCGGGGAGAGCGGCTCTCCGTTGCCATCCGGTGGATTTTTAGCAGAATGCAGCCTGCAACCTGAATGCTGGCGCCGCCTTGTGGACAAGCCGGTTAGCGCGCCTCTCCGTTGCCATCCGGTGGATTTTTAGCAGATTGCAGCCTTCCACCTGCTAGGGACTTAGCCTCCGGCGTTACCCAGGCTCGGGTAGCCCTGGGTAGGCCTGGCTCTCCCAGCCGCCTGGGACAATCTCTCCCTCTCTCCTGGAACCCTGGGCCTGCCTGCCGCCTCAGGCTTAGCCCCCTGGGTTGCCTGGAAGTGGTGCCCTCTTGGTAGACACTTAGCAGAATGCAGCCTGCCACCTGCTAGGGACTGAGCCTCCGGCATTACCCAGGCTCGGGTAGCCCTGGGTAGGCCTGGCTCTCCCAGCCGCCTGGGACAATCTCTCCCTCTCTCCTGGAACCCTGGGCCAGCCTGCCGCCTCAGGCTCGCCCCCCTGGGTCTCCTGGAAGTGGCGCCGCCTTGTGGACGAGCCGGGGAGAGCGGCTCTCCGTTGCCATCCGGTGGATTTTTAGCAGAATGCAGCCTGCAACCTGAATGCTGGCGCCGCCTTGTGGACAAGCCGGGGAGCGCGCCTCTCCGTTGCCATCCGGTGGATTTTTAGCAGATTGCAGCCTTCCACCTGCTAGGGACTTAGCCTCCGGCGTTACCCAGGCTCGGGTAGCCCTGGGTAGGCCTGGCTTTCCCAGCCGCCTGGGACAATCTCTCCCTCTCTCCTGGAACCCTGGGCCTGCCTGCCGCCTCAGGCTTAGCCCCCTGGGTTGCCTGGAAGTGGTGCCCTCTTGGTAGACACTTAGCAGAATGCAGCCTGCCACCTGCTAGGGACTGAGCCTCCGGCATTACCCAGGCTCGGGTAGCCCTGGGTAGGCCTGGCTCTCCCAGCCGCCTGGGACAATCTCTCCCTCTCTCCTGGAACCCTGGGCCAGCCTGCCGCCTCAGGCTCGCCCCCCTGGGTCTCCTGGAAGTGGCGCCGCCTTGTGGACGAGCCGGGGAGAGCGGCTCTCCGTTGCCATCCGGTGGATTTTTAGCAGAATGCAGCCTGCAACCTGAATGCTGGCGCCGCCTTGTGGACAAGCCGGGGAGCGCGCCTCTCCGTTGCCATCCGGTGGATTTTTAGCAGATTGCAGCCTTCCACCTGCTAGGGACTTAGCCTCCGGCATGTACCCAGGCTCGGGTAGCCCTGGGTAGGCCTGGCTCTCCCAGCCGCCTGGGACGGTCTCTCCCTCTCTCCTGGAACCCATGGCCGGCCTGCCGCCTCAGGCTCGCCCCCCTGGGTTTCCTGGAAGTGGAGCCGCCTTGTGGACAAGCCGGGGAGCGCGGCTCTCCGTTGCCATCCGGTGGATTTTTAGCAGATTGCAGCCTGCCACCTGCTAGGGACTTAGTCTCTGGCGTTACCCAGGCTCGGGTAGCCCTGCCTTTTCCCAGCCGCCTGGGACAATCTCTCCCTCTCTCCTGGAACCCATGGCCGGCCTGCCGCCTCAGGCTCGGCCCCCTGGGTCTCCTGGAAGTGTCTCCCTCTGGTAGACACTTAGCAGAATGCAGCCTGCCACCTGCTAGGGACTTGGCCTCTGGCTTCACCCAGGCTGGGGTGGCCCCGGGTCGGCCCGGCTTCTCGGCCTTCAGGGACAATCTCCCCGTCTCTCCTGGAACCCCGGGCCGGCCTCCCGCATATTTGGGAAAACGCATATTTTGAAAAGCACACTGAAGTCAGCTAGTCTTTTGCCACTCCCTTGTCCCCCCTCCGGGCTCGCCGCCGGTCGGCGGGGAGGAGGAGCGGGCGTCCGCCGGCGTCCCGGCGTCCGTCCCGTCTCCCCCCTCCGGCCCTCCGGCGGGAGAAGAGGTCGCTCAGCAGGCGGGGCGAGCGACTCCGGCGTCCCGGCGCGCTCGTCCCCGGCCTCCCGAGGAGGAAGGGGGTCGAGCGACGCCGGCGTCCCGG
>NW_027440279.1:90000-102500 GCF_031893055.1 Leptodactylus fuscus | reverse complement strand
CAATCATCTCTCCCCGGCCGCCAAGGGGGATTTCCCTTCTGCGCGCCTGGCAGCTCCTGCCAATCATCTCTCCCCGGCCGCCCGGGGGATCTCGTTAAGGTCCGTGTTTCGTGGGGTTTTATTTCAAAGTTTGTCTTTTTTTTCCCCAAAGTGTCTAAGAGCCGATCGGCTCAGCGGGGGGCGCCCGTCGCCTCGCCCGGGATGGCGGCACCGGCGCCGGGTCGCCGCGCCTGCCAGCGGCCGCTAGTCTCCCCGGACGCCCGGGGGATTTCCCTTCCGCTCCCAGCGGCCGCAGTTCTCCTTCCGGTCCGCCTGGCGGCTGCCTCCGCCGGCTGCCAATCATCTCTCCCCGGCCGCCCGGGGGATTTCCCTTCTGCGCGCCTGGCAGCTCCTGCCAATCATCTCTCCCCGGCCGCCCGGGGGATCTCTTATGGTCCGTGTTTTATGGGGGGTTTTTTTTGTGTGTTTGACCTTTTTTCCCCCAAAGCGTCTAAGTGCCGATCGGCTCGGCGGGAGGCGCCCGCCTGAAAACTGCGGCTTGCCACGCGACCTGAAGAGGCTTGTCACGCAACCCGGGGGGGGGCGGTGCCCTCGCTCTGCCTCCCCCCCGCGGGGATCCGCCGTCGGCGGCCTGTGAGCAGAGTTCACTGGGACTTTGTCAGAGTCGGGTGTCCGATCCCCTGGTACTCTGACTTTTGGTAAGCTAATTGACAGGACTCGCTGTCTCGGACACGGTTCTTGACGGGGGTGTTCAAAAGTAGGTCACAGAGAGAGTGTCACCTGTCCCATTACATGAAGACCAACCACTCAAAGTGTCCGACTTTGTGGAACTCCGGCCCGGATCCGGCCGTCAAATTCAACCTCATTCCGGTAGTGCCTTTTCCGCTCCGAGGCCTCCTCCGGGGCCGTCCGACGCCCGGTTCCACGGCGGGACCCCCGACACCGACTCGAGGAGGTACCCCTTTTTGCCGGCCGAGGTGCGCCGCCGCCGGCGTGAGGACGCCGCTCCCCGGTGTGAAAAACGGCCGCCGGAGGAATTTTGAAAGTTGAAAATTTGGCAAAGTGTCGACGGAAGTGCCAACTGCGCCGGCGGGGAGGCGCCCGTCGCCTCGCCCGGGATGGCGGCACCGGCGCCGGGTCGCCGCGCCTGCCGCGGCCGCTAGTCTCCCCGGACGCCCGGGGGATTTCCCTTCCGCTCCCAGCGGCCGCAGTTCTCCTTCCGGTCCGCCTGGCGGCTGCCTCCGCCGGCTGCCAATCATCTCTCCGGATTTCCCTTCTGCGCGCCTGTCAGCTCCTGCAAATCCTCTCTCCCCGGCCGCTCGGGGAGGCGGGATCTCGCCCTCTGGTAGACGCTAGCAGCCTGCCACCTGCTAGGGACTCGGCCTCTGGCATTACCCAGGCTCCGGCAGCCCTGGGTCGGCCTGGCTTTTCCCAGCCGCCTGGGACGATCTCTCCCTCTGTCCTGGAACCCTGGGCCGGCCTGCCGCCTCAGGCTTAGCCCCCTGGGTCGCCTGGAAGTGGCGCCGCCTTGTGGACGAGCCGGGGAGAGCCGCTCTCCGTTGCCATCCGGTGGATTTTTAGCAAATTGCAGCTTTCCATAGCAAATTGCAGCCTTCCACCTGCTAGGGACTTAGCCTCCGGCATGTACCCAGGCTCGGGTAGCCCTGGGTAGGCCTGGCTTTCCCAGCCGCCTGGGACAATCTCTCCCTCTCTCCTGGAACCCTGGGCCAGCCTGCCGCCTCAGGCTTAGCCCCCTGGGTCGCCTGGAAGTGGTGCCCTCTTGGTAGACACTTAGCAGAATGCAGCCTGCCACCTGCTAGGGACTTAGCCTCTGGCTTTACCCAGGCTCGGGTAGCCCTGGGTCGGCCTGGCTTTCCCAGCCGCCTGGGACAATCTCTCCCTCTCTCCTGGAACCCTGGGCCGGCCTGCCGCCTCAGGCTTAGCCCCCTGGGTCGCCTGGAAGTGGCGCCGCCTTGTGGACGAGCCGGGGAGAGCCGCTCTCCGTTGCCATCCGGTGGATTTTTAGCAAATTGCAGCTTTCCATAGCAAATTGCAGCCTTCCACCTGCTAGGGACTTAGCCTCCGGCATGTACCCAGGCTCGGGTAGCCCTGGGTAGGCCTGGCTTTCCCAGCCGCCTGGGTCAATCTCTCCCTCTCTCCTGGAACCCTGGGCCAGCCTGCCGCCTCAGGCTTAGCCCCCTGGGTCGCCTGGAAGTGGTGCCCTCTTGGTAGACACTTAGCAGAATGCAGCCTGCCACCTGCTAGGGACTTAGCCTCTGGCTTTACCCAGGCTCGGGTAGCCCTGGGTCGGCCTGGCTTTCCCAGCCGCCTGGGACAATCTCTCCCTCTCTCCTGGAACCCTGGGCCGGCCTGCCGCCTCAGGCTTAGCCCCCTGGGTCGCCTGGAAGTGGTGCCCTCTTGGTAGACACTTAGCAGAATGCAGCCTGCCACCTGCTAGGGACTTAGCCTCTGGCTTTACCCAGGCTCGGGTAGCCCTGGGTCGGCCTGGCTTTCCCAGCCGCCTGGGACAATCTCTCCCTCTCTCCTGGAACCCTGGGCCGGCCTGCCGCCTCAGGCTTAGCCCCCTGGGTCGCCTGGAAGTGGCGCCGCCTTGTGGACGAGCCGGGGAGAGCCGCTCTCCGTTGCCATCCGGTGGATTTTTAGCAAATTGCAGCTTTCCATAGCAAATTGCAGCCTTCCACCTGCTAGGGACTTAGCCTCCGGCATGTACCCAGGCTCGGGTAGCCCTGGGTAGGCCTGGCTTTCCCAGCCGCCTGGGTCAATCTCTCCCTCTCTCCTGGAACCCTGGGCCAGCCTGCCGCCTCAGGCTTAGCCCCCTGGGTCGCCTGGAAGTGGTGCCCTCTTGGTAGACACTTAGCAGAATGCAGCCTGCCACCTGCTAGGGACTTAGCCTCTGGCTTTACCCAGGCTCGGGTAGCCCTGGGTCGGCCTGGCTTTCCCAGCCGCCTGGGACAATCTCTCCCTCTCTCCTGGAACCCTGGGCCGGCCTGCCGCCTCAGGCTTAGCCCCCTGGGTCGCCTGGAAGTGGCGCCGCCTTGTGGACGAGCCGGGGAGAGCCGCTCTCCGTTGCCATCCGGTGGATTTTTAGCAAATTGCAGCTTTCCATAGCAAATTGCAGCCTTCCACCTGCTAGGGACTTAGCCTCCGGCATGTACCCAGGCTCTGGTAGCCCTGGGTAGGCCTGGCTTTCCCAGCCGCCTGGGACAAATCTCTCCCTCTCTCCTGGAACCCTGGGCCAGCCTGCCGCCTCAGGCTTAGCCCCCTGGGTTGCCTGGAAGTGGTGCCCTCTTGGTAGACACTTAGCAGAATGCAGCCTGCCACCTGCTAGGGACTTAGCCTCTGGCTTTACCCAGGCTCGGGTAGCCCTGGGTCGGCCTGGCTTTCCCAGCCGCCTGGGACAATCTCTCCCTCTCTCCTGGAACCCTGGGCCGGCCTGCCGCCTCAGGCTTAGCCCCCTGGGTCGCCTGGAAGTGGCGCCGCCTTGTGGACGAGCCGGGGAGAGCCGCTCTCCGTTGCCATCCGGTGGATTTTTAGCAAATTGCAGCTTTCCATAGCAAATTGCAGCCTTCCACCTGCTAGGGACTTAGCCTCCGGCATGTACCCAGGCTCGGGTAGCCCTGGGTAGGCCTGGCTTTCCCAGCCGCCTGGGACGATCTCTCCTTCTTCTCCTGGAACCCTGGGCCAGCCTGCCGCCTCAGGCTTAGCCCCCTGGGTTGCCTGGAAGTGGTGCCCTCTTGGTAGACACTTAGCAGAATGCAGCCTGCCACCTGCTAGGGACTTAGCCTCTGGCTTTACCCAGGCTCGGGTAGCCCTGGGTCGGCCTGGCTCTTTTCCCAGCCGCCTGGGACAATCTCTCCCTCTCTCCTGGAACCCTGGGCCGGCCTGCCGCCTCAGGCTTAGCCCCCTGGGTCGCCTGGAAGTGGCGCCGCCTTGTGGACGAGCCGGGGAGAGCCGCTCTCCGTTGCCATCCGGTGGATTTTTAGCAAATTGCAGCTTTCCATAGCAAATTGCAGCCTTCCACCTGCTAGGGACTTAGCCTCCGGCATGTACCCAGGCTCGGGTGGCCCTGGGTAGGCCTGGCTTTCCCAGCCGCCTGGGTCAATCTCTCCCTCTCTCCTGGAACCCTGGGCCAGCCTGCCGCCTCAGGCTTAGCCCCCTGGGTCTCCTGGAAGTGTCGCCCTCTGGTAGACACTTAGCAGAATTCAGCCTGCCGCCTGCTAGGGACTCAGCCTCCGGCATGTACCCAGGCTCGGGTAGCCCTGGCTTTCCCAGCCGCCTGGGACAATCTCTCCCTCTCTCCTGGAACCCTGGGCCAGCCTGCCGCCTCAGGCTTAGCCCCCTGGGTCGCCTGGAAGTGGTGCCCTCTCGGTAGACACTTGGCAGCATGCAGCCTGCCACCTGCTAGGGACTTAGCCTCTGGCTTTACCCAGGCTCGGGTAGCCCTGGGTCGGCCTGGCTTTCCCAGCCGCCTGGGACGATCTCTCCCTCTCTCTCCTGGAACCCTGGGCCGGCCTGCCGCCTCAGGCTTAGCCCCCTGGGTCGCCTGGAAGTGGCGCCGCCTTGTGGACGAGCCGGGGAGAGCGGCTCTCCGTTGCCATCCGGTGGATTTTTAGCAGAATGCAGCCTGCAACCCGAGTGCTGGCGCCGCCTTGTGGACGAGCCGGGGACTGCGGCTCTCCGTTGCCATCCGGTGGATTTTTAGCAGATTGCAGCCTTCCACCTGCTAGGGACTTAGCCTCCGGCATGTGCCCAGGCTCGGGTAGCCCTGGGTAGGCCTGGCTTTCCCAGCCGCCTGGGACGATCTCTCCCTCTTCTCCTGGAACCCTGGGCCAGCCTGCCGCCTCAGGCTTAGCCCCCTGGGTTGCCTGGAAGTGGTGCCCTCTCGGTAGACACTTAGCAGAACGCAGCCTGCCGCCTGCTAGGGACTTATCCTCTGGCTTTACCCAGGCTGGGGTGGCCCTGGGTCGGCCTGGCTTTTTTCCCAGCCGCCTGGGACAATCTCTCCCTCTCTCCATGAACCCTGGGCCGGCCTGCCGCCTCAGACTTCCCCTTCCGCTCCGAGCGGCCGCAGTTCTCGTTCTGGTCCGCCTGGCAGCTACCTCCGCCGGCTGCCAATCATCTCTCTCTCTCTCTCCCCCCGGCCGCCCGGGGGAACTTCCCTTCTGCGCGCGCCTGGCAGCTACCTCCGCCTGCCAATCATCTCTCCCCCGGCCCTCCCGGGGGACCTCCCTTCTGCGCCGGCCGGCCGGCCGGCCGGCTGCAGTTCTCACTGGTCCGTGTTGTATGGGGTTTATTAAAATGTCGGTCTTTTTCCCCCAAAGTGTCTAAAAGTGCCGATCGGCTCGGCGGGAGGCGCCCGTCGCCTCCCCCGGGATGGCGGCACCGGCGCCCTCTCGCCGTACCTGCCAGCGGCCGCTCGTCTCCCCTGGCCCGCGCCGGGGGATTTCCCTTCTGCTCGGAGCGGCCGCAGTTCTCCTTCTGGTCCGCCTGGCGGCTGCCTCCGCCTGCTGCCAATCATCTCTCCCCGGCCGCACAGGGGGACTTCCCTTCTGCGCGCCTGGCAGCTCCTGCCAATCATCTCTCCCCGGCCGCCCGGGGGATCTCACCGAGGTCCGTGTTTCGTGGGGTTTTATTTCAAAGTTTGCCTTTTTTATTTTTTATTTTTTTCCCCAAAGTGTCCGAGAGCCGATCGGCTCAGCGGGGGGCGCCCGTCGCCTCGCCCGGGATGGCGGCACCGGCGCCCTCTCGCCGTACCTGCCAGCGGCCGCTCGTCTCCCCTGGCCCGCCCGGGGGATTTCCCTTCTGCTCGGAGCGGCCGCAGTTCTCATTCTAGCGCGCAGGGCAGCTCCTGCCAATCATCTCTCCCTTCCGCGACCAGCCGGAAGCGGTTCTCATTGGTCCGTGTTTCGTTGGTTATTTATTTTTCAAAGTTTGACTTTTTCTTTTTTTTTTCCCCAAAAGTGTCTAAAAGTGCCGATTGGCTCGGCGGGAAGCGCCCGCCTGAAAACCGAGGCTTGCCACGCGACCTAAAGAGGCTTGTCTCGCAACCCGGGGGGGCGGTGCCCTCGCTCTGCCTCCCCCCCGCAGGGATCCGCCGTCGGCGGCCTGTCAGCAGAGTTCACTGGGACTTTGTCAGAGTCGGGTGTCCGATGCCCTGGTACTCTGACTTTTGGTAAGCTAATTGACAGCACACGCTGTCTCGGACACGGTTCTTGACGGGGGTGTTCAAAAGTAGGTCACAGAGAGAGTGTCACCTGTCCCATTACATGAAGACCAACCACTCAAAGTGTCCGACTTTGTGGAACTCCGGCCCGGATCCGGCCGTCAAATTCAACCTCATTCCGGTAGTGCCTTTTCGGCTCCGAGGCCTCCTCCGGGGCCGTCCGACGCCCGGTTCCACGGCGGGACCCCCGACACCGACTCGAGGTGGTACCCCTTCGTGCCGGCCGAGGCGCGCCGCCGCCGGCGTGAGGGCGCCGCTCCCCGGAGTGAAACACGGCCGCCGGAGGAATTTTGAAAGTTGAAAATTTGACTAAGTGTCGACGGAAGTGCCATATGCGCCGGGCGGGAGGCGCCCGTCGCCTCGCCCGGGATGGCGGCGCCGGCGCCGGCTCGCCGCGCCTGCCAGAGGCCGCTCGTCTCCCCGGAGGCCCGGGGGATTTCCCTTCTGCTCGGAGCGGCCGCAGTTCTCCTTCTGGTCCGCCTGGCAGCTACCTCCGCCGGCTGCCAATCATCTCTCTCCCCGGCCCGGGGGGGACGACTCTCCCTTCTGCGCGTGCGCGCCTGTCAGCTCCTGCAAATCGTCTCTCCCGCCGCCCGCCGAGGGTGACTTCCCTTCTGCGCGTGCGCGCCTGTCAGCTCCTGCCAATCATCTCTCCTCTCTCCCCGCGGCCGCCCGGGGACTTTCCCTTCTGCGCGCGCGCGTGCGCGCCTGTCAGCTCCTGCAAATCGTCTCTCCCCCCGGCCGCCAAGGGGGATTTCCCTTCTGCGTGCGCGCCTGTCAGCTCCTGCAAATCCTCTCTCCCCGGCCGCTCGGGGAGGCGGGATCTCGCCCTCTGGTAGACGCTAGCAGCCTGCCACCTGCTAGGGACTCGGCCTCCGGCATTACCCAGGCAACGGCAGCCCTGGGTCGGCCTGGCTTTTTCCCAGCCGCCCGGGACGATCTCTCCCTCTCTCCTGGAACCCTGGGCCGGCCTGCCGCCCTCAGGCTTAGCCCCCTGGGTCGCCCGGAAGTGGCGCCGCCTTGTGGACGAGCCGGGGAGAGCGGCTCTACGTTGCCATCCGGTGGATTTTTAGCAAATTGCAGCTTTCCATAGCAAATTGCAGCTTTCCATAGCAAATTGCAGCTTTCCACCTGCTAGGGACTTATCCTCTGGCTTTACCCAGGCTGGGGTGGCCCTGGGTCGGCCTGGCTTTTTTCCCAGCCGCCTGGGACGATCTCTCCCTCTCTCCTGGAACCCCGGGCCGGCCTGCCGCCCTCAGGCTTAGCCCCCTGGGTCTCCTGGAAGTGTCTCCCTCTGGAAGTCACTTAGCAGAACGCAGCCTACCGCCTTGCTAGGGACTTAGCCTCTGGCTTTACCCAGGCTAGGGTAGCCCTGGGTCGGCCTGGCTTTTTTCCCAGCCGCCCGGGACGATCTCTCCCTCTCTCCTGGAACCCTGGGCCGGCCTGCCGCCCTCAGGCTTAGCCCCCTGGGTCGCCTGGAAGTGGCGCCGCCTTGTGGACGAGCCGGGGAGAGCGGCTCTCCGTTGCCATCCGGTGGATTTTTAGCAGAATGCAGCCTGCAACCCGAGTGCTGGCGCCGCCTTGTGGACGAGCCGGGGACCGCGGCTCTCCGTTGCCATCCGGTGGATTTTTAGCAGAATGCAGCCTTCCACCTGCTAGGGACTTAGCCTCCGGCATGTATCCAGGCTCGGGTAGCCCTGGGTAGGCCTGGCTTTCCCAGCCGCCTGGGACAATCTCTCCCTCTCTCCTGGAGCCCATGGCCGGCCTGCCGCCCTCAGGCTTAGCCCCCTGGGTTTCCTGGAAGCGTCTACCTCTGGTAGACACTTAGCAGAATGCAGCCTTCCACCTGCTAGGGACTTAGCCTCCGGCATGTACCCAGGCTCGGGTAGCCCTGGGTAGGCCTGGCTTTCCCAGCCGCCTGGGACGATCTCTCCCTCTCTCCTGGAACCCTGGGCCGGCCTGCCGCCCTCAGGCTTAGCCCCCTGGGTCGCCTGGAAGTGGCGCCGCCTTGTGGACAAGCGGGGGAGAGCGGCTCTCCGTTGCCATCCGGTGGATTTTTAGCAGAATGCAGCCTGCAACCCGAGTGCTGGCGCCGCCTTGTGGACGAGCCGGGGACCGCGGCTCTCCGTTGCCATCCGGTGGATTTTTAGCAGATTGCAGCCTTCCACCTGCTAGGGACTTAGCCTCTGGCATTACCCAGGCTCGGGTAGGCCTGGCTGTCCCAGCCGCCTGGGACGATCTCTCCCTCTCTCCTGGAACCCTGGGCCGGCCTGCCACCTCAGGCTTAGCCCCCTGGGTCGCCTGGAAGTGGCGCCGCCTTGTGGGCAAGCGGGGGAGAGCGGCTCTCCGTTGCCATCCGGTGGATTTTTAGCAGAATGCAGCCTGCAACCCGAGTGCTGGCGCCGCCTTGTGGACGAGCCGGGGACTGCGGCTCTCCGTTGCCATCCGGTGGATTTTTAGCAGATTGCAGCCTTCCACCTGCTAGGGACTTAGCCTCTGGCATTACCCAGGCTCGGGTAGGCCTGGCTTTCCCAGCCGCCTGGGACCATCTCTCCCTCCCTCCTGGAACCCATGGCCAGCCTGCCGCCTCAGGCTTAGCCCCCTGGGTCTCCTGGAAGTGTCGCCCTCTGGTAGACACTTAGCAGAACGCAGCCTTCCACCTGTTAGGGACTTAGCCTCCGGCATGTACCCAGGCTCGGGTAGCCCTGGGTAGGCCTGGCTCTCCCAGCCGCCTGGGACGGTCTCTCCCTCTCTCCTGGAACCCTGGGCCAGCCTGCCGCCTCAGGCTTAGCCCCCTGGGTCTCCTGGAAGTGTCGCCCTCTGGTAGACACTTAGCAGAATGCAGCCTTCCACCTGCTAGGGACTTAGCCTCCGGCATGTACCCCGGCTCGGGTAGCCCTGGGTAGGCCTGGCTCTCCCAGCCGCCTGGGACGGTCTCTCCCTCTCTCCTGGAACCCTGGGCCAGCCTGCCGCCTCAGGCTTAGCCCCCTGGGTCTCCTGGAAGTGTCTCCCTCTGGAAGACACTTAGCAGAACGCAGCCTGCCACCTGCTAGGGACTTAGCCTCTGGCTTTACCCAGGCTTGGGTAGCCCTGGGTCGGCCTGGCTTTTTTCCCAGCCGCCCGGGACGATCTCTCCCTCTCTCCTGGAACCCTGGGCCGGCCTGCCACCTCAGGCTTAGCCCCCTGGGTCGCCTGGAAGTGGCGCCGCCTTGTGGATGAGCCGGGGAGAGCGGCTCTACGTTGCCATCCGGTGGATTTTTAACAGAATGCAGCCTGCAACCCGAGTGCTGGCGCCGCCTTGTGGACGAGCCGGGGACTGCGGCTCTCCGTTGCCATCCGGTGGATTTTTAGCAGATTGCAGCCTGCCAGCTGCTAGGGACTAAGTCTCTGGCGTTACCCAGGCTCGGGTAGCCCTGGCTTTCCCAGCCGCCTGGGACAATCTCTCCCTCCCTCCTGGAACCCATGGCCGGCCTGCCGCCCTCAGGCTTAGCCCCCTGGGTCTCCTGGAAGTGTCTCCCTCTGGAAGACACTTAGCAGAACGCAGCCTGCCACCTGCTAGGGACTTAGCCTCTGGCTTTGCCCAGGCTCGGGTAGCCCTGGGTCGGCCTGGCTTTTTTCCCAGCCGCCCGGGACGATCTCTCCCTCCCTCCTGGAACCCTGGGCCAGCCTGCCGCCTCAGGCTTAGCCCCCTGGGTCTCCTGGAAGTGTCGCCCTCTGGTAGACACTTAGCAGAATGCAGCCTTCCACCTGCTAGGGACTTAGCCTCCGGCATGTACCCCGGCTCGGGTAGCCCTGGGTAGGCCTGGCTCTCCCAGCCGCCTGGGACGGTCTCTCCCTCTCTCCTGGAACCCTGGGCCAGCCTGCCGCCTCAGGCTTAGCCCCCTGGGTCTCCTGGAAGTGTCGCCCTCTGGTAGACACTTAGCAGAATGCAGCCTTCCACCTGTTAGGGACTCAGCCTCCGGCATGTACCCAGGCTTGGGTAGCCCCAGCCCGGCCTGGCGCTCGCCGCAGGAAGGCCTCCTCGGGGGCTCCGTTTTTTTGGGGGGTTTTTTTTGTCAAAGTGTCTACGGAAGTGGAAGTTCTCTCAGGGGGAAGCTCCCCTCGGACCCTGCCCAGGAGGGTGAGCCCCGGCCCGGCTTGCCTCCCCTAGGCCCGCCCGCTCCGGAACCCGGTTCTCCCTGCAGACCCCGCCTCGGGGCAACCCTCCAGCTCCCCATCTCCCGGCAGCCGGGGTCAAATACAGCACCACCTCTTCCTTCCGCTGGCCCTCAAGAGTCCTCACCGCTCCCCCAGGCAGGCTTCCACGGGAGGCCGATCGGACCCCGCCATTAAGCCCCCTGACAAACGGCCGTCCCTGGAAGTCTCTCCGGGCCCGACTATTAAGCCCCACCGCCGACCCTCCGGGCCCGACTATTAAGCCCCACCGCCGACCCTCCGGGGCCGACTATTAAGCCCACTGCCAGAGATAGCACTCATGGGAATCTCTCTGGGCCCGACTATTAAGTCCAACTGTGACTTATGCTTGGAAATGTGACTTATGCTTGGAAATGTGACTTATGCTTGGAAATGTGACTTATGCTGGCAAATGTGACTTATGCTGGCAAATGTGACTTATGCTGGCAAATGTGACTTATGCTGGCAAATGTGACTTATGCTGGCAAATGTGACTTATGCTGGCAAATGTGACTTATGCTGGCAAATGTGACTTATGCTGGCAAATGTGACTTATGCTGGCAAATGTGACTTATGCTGGCAAATGTGACTTATGCTGGCAAATGTGACTTATGCTGGCAAATGTGACTTGTCCTCCCAAATGTGACTTATGCTGGGAAATGTGACTTGTCCTCCCAAATGTGACTTATGCTGGCAAATGTGACTTGTCCGCCCGAATGTGACTTATCCAGCTAAATGAGACTTCTCCCTAAGCTGAGCTCCAGGGAGGGTAGCTGGTAGACTGGGGGCTTAATCTTCAGCTTCTACCGGGCTTATGGAGCCCTGAGTCGGCCTGGCTCTCCCAGCCGCCGGGGACAATCTCTCCCTCTCTCCTGGAACCCTGGGCCAGCCTGCCGCCTCAGGCTCGCCCCCCTGGGTCTCCTGGAAGTGGCGCCGCCTTGTGGACGAGCCGGGGAGAGCGGCTCTCCGTTGCCATCCGGTGGATTTTTAGCAGAATGCAGCCTGCAACCTGAATGCTGGCGCCGCCTTGTGGACAAGCCGGTTAGCGCGCCTCTCCGTTGCCATCCGGTGGATTTTTAGCAGATTGCAGCCTTCCACCTGCTAGGGACTTAGCCTCCGGCGTTACCCAGGCTCGGGTAGCCCTGGGTAGGCCTGGCTCTCCCAGCCGCCTGGGACAATCTCTCCCTCTCTCCTGGAACCCTGGGCCTGCCTGCCGCCTCAGGCTTAGCCCCCTGGGTTGCCTGGAAGTGGTGCCCTCTTGGTAGACACTTAGCAGAATGCAGCCTGCCACCTGCTAGGGACTGAGCCTCCGGCATTACCCAGGCTCGGGTAGCCCTGGGTAGGCCTGGCTCTCCCAGCCGCCTGGGACAATCTCTCCCTCTCTCCTGGAACCCTGGGCCAGCCTGCCGCCTCAGGCTCGCCCCCCTGGGTCTCCTGGAAGTGGCGCCGCCTTGTGGACGAGCCGGGGAGAGCGGCTCTCCGTTGCCATCCGGTGGATTTTTAGCAGAATGCAGCCTGCAACCTGAATGCTGGCGCCGCCTTGTGGACAAGCCGGGGAGCGCGCCTCTCCGTTGCCATCCGGTGGATTTTTAGCAGATTGCAGCCTTCCACCTGCTAGGGACTTAGCCTCCGGCGTTACCCAGGCTCGGGTAGCCCTGGGTAGGCCTGGCTTTCCCAGCCGCCTGGGACAATCTCTCCCTCTCTCCTGGAACCCTGGGCCTGCCTGCCGCCTCAGGCTTAGCCCCCTGGGTTGCCTGGAAGTGGTGCCCTCTTGGTAGACACTTAGCAGAATGCAGCCTGCCACCTGCTAGGGACTGAGCCTCCGGCATTACCCAGGCTCGGGTAGCCCTGGGTAGGCCTGGCTCTCCCAGCCGCCTGGGACAATCTCTCCCTCTCTCCTGGAACCCTGGGCCAGCCTGCCGCCTCAGGCTCGCCCCCCTGGGTCTCCTGGAAGTGGCGCCGCCTTGTGGACGAGCCGGGGAGAGCGGCTCTCCGTTGCCATCCGGTGGATTTTTAGCAGAATGCAGCCTGCAACCTGAATGCTGGCGCCGCCTTGTGGACAAGCCGGGGAGCGCGCCTCTCC
>NW_027440279.1:67500-80000 GCF_031893055.1 Leptodactylus fuscus | reverse complement strand
TCCCGCCGGGTCGGCGGCCGTCAGATCGATCGGTGGGTGACCCGCGGGTGACGGGTGACTCGTCCGAGGCTTGCCACGCGACGCGGAGGGGGCTTGTCTCGCAACCGGCGCGTCCTCGCTCTTTTCGCCCCCAGCGGAGATCCACTATCGGCGGCGTGAGAGCTGAGGTCGCAGGGACTTTGTCGGAGACGGATGTCCGAGGCCCTGGTACTCCGACTTTTGGTAAGCTAATTGACACGACCCGCTGTCTCGGACACGGTTCTTGACGGGGGTGTTCAAAAGTATGTCACAGAGAGAGTGTCACCTGTCCCATTACATGAAGACCAACTACTCAAAGTGTCCGACTTTGTGGAACTCCGGCCCGGATCCGGCCGTCAAATTCAACCTCATTCCGGTAGTGCCTTTTCCGCTCCGAGGCCTCCTCCGGGGCCGTCCGACGCCCGGTTCCACGGCGGGACCCCCGACACCGACTCGAGGTGGTACCCCTTTTTGCCGGCCGAGGTGCGCCGCCGCCGGCGTGAGGACGCCGCTCCCCGGTGTGAAAAACGGCCGCCGGAGGAATTTTGAAAGTTGAAAATTTGGCAAAGTGTCGACGGAAGTGCCAACCGCGCCGGCGGGGAGGCGCCCGTCGCCTCGCCCGGGATGGCGGCACCGGCGCCGGGTCGCCGCGCCTGCCAGCGGCCGCTAGTCTCCCCGGACGCCCGGGGGATTTCCCTTCCGCTCCCAGCGGCCGCAGTTCTCCTTCTGGTCCGCCTGGCGGCTGCCTCCGCCGGCTGCCAATCATCTCTCCCCGGCCGCCCGGGGGATTTCCCTTCTGCGCGCCTGTCAGCTCCTGCCAATCATCTCTCCCCGGCCGCCAAGGGGGATTTCCCTTCTGCGCGCCTGGCAGCTCCTGCCAATCATCTCTCCCCGGCCGCCCGGGGGATCTCGTTAAGGTCCGTGTTTCGTGGGGTTTTATTTCAAAGTTTGTCTTTTTTTTCCCCAAAGTGTCTAAGAGCCGATCGGCTCAGCGGGGGGCGCCCGTCGCCTCGCCCGGGATGGCGGCACCGGCGCCGGGTCGCCGTGCCTGCCAGCGGCCGCTCGGGGGATTTCCCTTCTGCGCGCCTGTCAGCTCCTGCCAATCATCTCTCCCCGGCCGCCCGGGGGATCTCTTATGGTCCGTGTTTTATGGGGTTTTTTTTTTGTGCGTTTGACCTTTTTTTCCCCCAAAGCGTCTAAGTGCCGATCGGCTCGGCGGGAGGCGCCCGCCTGAAAACTGCGGCTTGCCACGCGACCTGAAGAGGCTTGTCACGCAACCCGGGGGGGCGGTGCCCTCGCTCTGCCTCCCCCCCGCGGGGATCCGCCGTCGGCGGCCTGTGAGCAGAGTTCACTGGGACTTTGTCAGAGTCGGGTGTCCGATCCCCTGGTACTCTGACTTTTGGTAAGCTAATTGACAGGACTCGCTGTCTCGGACACGGTTCTTGACGGGGGTGTTCAAAAGTAGGTCACAGAGAGAGTGTCACCTGTCCCATTACATGAAGACCAACCACTCAAAGTGTCCGACTTTGTGGAACTCCGGCCCGGATCCGGCCGTCAAATTCAACCTCATTCCGGTAGTGCCTTTTCCGCTCCGAGGCCTCCTCCGGGGCCGTCCGACGCCCGGTTCCACGGCGGGACCCCCGACACCGACTCGAGGAGGTACCCCTTTTTGCCGGCCGAGGTGCGCCGCCGCCGGCGTGAGGACGCCGCTCCCCGGTGTGAAAAACGGCCGCCGGAGGAATTTTGAAAGTTGAAAATTTGGCAAAGTGTCGACGGAAGTGCCAACCGCGCCGGCGGGGAGGCGCCCGTCGCCTCGCCCGGGATGGCGGCACCGGCGCCGGGTCGCCGCGCCTGCCGCGGCCGCTAGTCTCCCCGGACGCCCGGGGGATTTCCCTTCCGCTCCCAGCGGCCGCAGTTCTCCTTCCGGTCCGCCTGGCGGCTGCCTCCGCCGGCTGCCAATCATCTCTCCGGATTTCCCTTCTGCGCGCCTGTCAGCTCCTGCAAATCCTCTCTCCCCGGCCGCTCGGGGAGGCGGGATCTCGCCCTCTGGTAGACGCTAGCAGCCTGCCACCTGCTAGGGACTCGGCCTCTGGCATTACCCAGGCTCCGGCAGCCCTGGGTCGGCCTGGCTTTTCCCAGCCGCCTGGGACGATCTCTCCCTCTGTCCTGGAACCCTGGGCCGGCCTGCCGCCTCAGGCTTAGCCCCCTGGGTCGCCTGGAAGTGGCGCCGCCTTGTGGACGAGCCGGGGAGAGCCGCTCTCCGTTGCCATCCGGTGGATTTTTAGCAAATTGCAGCTTTCCATAGCAAATTGCAGCCTTCCACCTGCTAGGGACTTAGCCTCCGGCATGTACCCAGGCTCTGGTAGCCCTGGGTAGGCCTGGCTTTCCCAGCCGCCTGGGACAAATCTCTCCCTCTCTCCTGGAACCCTGGGCCAGCCTGCCGCCTCAGGCTTAGCCCCCTGGGTCGCCTGGAAGTGGTGCCCTCTTGGTAGACACTTAGCAGAATGCAGCCTGCCACCTGCTAGGGACTTAGCCTCTGGCTTTACCCAGGCTCGGGTAGCCCTGGGTCGGCCTGGCTTTCCCAGCCGCCTGGGACAATCTCTCCCTCTCTCCTGGAACCCTGGGCCGGCCTGCCGCCTCAGGCTTAGCCCCCTGGGTCGCCTGGAAGTGGCGCCGCCTTGTGGACGAGCCGGGGAGAGCCGCTCTCCGTTGCCATCCGGTGGATTTTTAGCAAATTGCAGCTTTCCATAGCAAATTGCAGCCTTCCACCTGCTAGGGACTTAGCCTCCGGCATGTACCCAGGCTCGGGTAGCCCTGGGTAGGCCTGGCTTTCCCAGCCGCCTGGGACGATCTCTCCTTCTTCTCCTGGAACCCTGGGCCAGCCTGCCGCCTCAGGCTTAGCCCCCTGGGTTGCCTGGAAGTGGTGCCCTCTTGGTAGACACTTAGCAGAATGCAGCCTGCCACCTGCTAGGGACTTAGCCTCTGGCTTTACCCAGGCTCGGGTAGCCCTGGGTCGGCCTGGCTTTCCCAGCCGCCTGGGACAATCTCTCCCTCTCTCCTGGAACCCTGGGCCGGCCTGCCGCCTCAGGCTTAGCCCCCTGGGTCGCCTGGAAGTGGCGCCGCCTTGTGGACGAGCCGGGGAGAGCCGCTCTCCGTTGCCATCCGGTGGATTTTTAGCAAATTGCAGCTTTCCATAGCAAATTGCAGCCTTCCACCTGCTAGGGACTTAGCCTCCGGCATGTACCCAGGCTCGGGTGGCCCTGGGTAGGCCTGGCTTTCCCAGCCGCCTGGGTCAATCTCTCCCTCTCTCCTGGAACCCTGGGCCAGCCTGCCGCCTCAGGCTTAGCCCCCTGGGTCTCCTGGAAGTGTCGCCCTCTGGTAGACACTTAGCAGAATTCAGCCTGCCGCCTGCTAGGGACTCAGCCTCCGGCATGTACCCAGGCTCGGGTAGCCCTGGCTTTCCCAGCCGCCTGGGACAATCTCTCCCTCTCTCCTGGAACCCTGGGCCAGCCTGCCGCCTCAGGCTTAGCCCCCTGGGTCGCCTGGAAGTGGTGCCCTCTCGGTAGACACTTGGCAGCATGCAGCCTGCCACCTGCTAGGGACTTAGCCTCTGGCTTTACCCAGGCTCGGGTAGCCCTGGGTCGGCCTGGCTTTCCCAGCCGCCTGGGACGATCTCTCCCTCTCTCTCCTGGAACCCTGGGCCGGCCTGCCGCCTCAGGCTTAGCCCCCTGGGTCGCCTGGAAGTGGCGCCGCCTTGTGGACGAGCCGGGGAGAGCGGCTCTCCGTTGCCATCCGGTGGATTTTTAGCAGAATGCAGCCTGCAACCCGAGTGCTGGCGCCGCCTTGTGGACGAGCCGGGGACTGCGGCTCTCCGTTGCCATCCGGTGGATTTTTAGCAGATTGCAGCCTTCCACCTGCTAGGGACTTAGCCTCCGGCATGTGCCCAGGCTCGGGTAGCCCTGGGTAGGCCTGGCTTTCCCAGCCGCCTGGGACGATCTCTCCCTCTTCTCCTGGAACCCTGGGCCAGCCTGCCGCCTCAGGCTTAGCCCCCTGGGTTGCCTGGAAGTGGTGCCCTCTCGGTAGACACTTAGCAGAACGCAGCCTGCCGCCTGCTAGGGACTTATCCTCTGGCTTTACCCAGGCTGGGGTGGCCCTGGGTCGGCCTGGCTTTTTTCCCAGCCGCCTGGGACAATCTCTCCCTCTCTCCATGAACCCTGGGCCGGCCTGCCGCCTCAGACTTCCCCTTCCGCTCCGAGCGGCCGCAGTTCTCGTTCTGGTCCGCCTGGCAGCTACCTCCGCCGGCTGCCAATCATCTCTCTCTCTCTCTCCCCCCGGCCGCCCGGGGGAACTTCCCTTCTGCGCGCGCCTGGCAGCTACCTCCGCCTGCCAATCATCTCTCCCCCGGCCCTCCCGGGGGACCTCCCTTCTGCGCCGGCCGGCCGGCCGGCCGGCTGCAGTTCTCACTGGTCCGTGTTGTATGGGGTTTATTAAAATGTCGGTCTTTTTCCCCCAAAGTGTCTAAAAGTGCCGATCGGCTCGGCGGGAGGCGCCCGTCGCCTCCCCCGGGATGGCGGCACCGGCGCCCTCTCGCCGTACCTGCCAGCGGCCGCTCGTCTCCCCTGGCCCGCGCCGGGGGATTTCCCTTCTGCTCGGAGCGGCCGCAGTTCTCCTTCTGGTCCGCCTGGCGGCTGCCTCCGCCTGCTGCCAATCATCTCTCCCCGGCCGCACAGGGGGACTTCCCTTCTGCGCGCCTGGCAGCTCCTGCCAATCATCTCTCCCCGGCCGCCCGGGGGATCTCACCGAGGTCCGTGTTTCGTGGGGTTTTATTTCAAAGTTTGCCTTTTTTATTTTTTATTTTTTTCCCCAAAGTGTCCGAGAGCCGATCGGCTCAGCGGGGGGCGCCCGTCGCCTCGCCCGGGATGGCGGCACCGGCGCCCTCTCGCCGTACCTGCCAGCGGCCGCTCGTCTCCCCTGGCCCGCCCGGGGGATTTCCCTTCTGCTCGGAGCGGCCGCAGTTCTCATTCTAGCGCGCAGGGCAGCTCCTGCCAATCATCTCTCCCTTCCGCGACCAGCCGGAAGCGGTTCTCATTGGTCCGTGTTTCGTTGGTTATTTATTTTTCAAAGTTTGACTTTTTCTTTTTTTTTTCCCCAAAAGTGTCTAAAAGTGCCGATTGGCTCGGCGGGAAGCGCCCGCCTGAAAACCGAGGCTTGCCACGCGACCTAAAGAGGCTTGTCTCGCAACCCGGGGGGGCGGTGCCCTCGCTCTGCCTCCCCCCCGCAGGGATCCGCCGTCGGCGGCCTGTCAGCAGAGTTCACTGGGACTTTGTCAGAGTCGGGTGTCCGATGCCCTGGTACTCTGACTTTTGGTAAGCTAATTGACAGCACACGCTGTCTCGGACACGGTTCTTGACGGGGGTGTTCAAAAGTAGGTCACAGAGAGAGTGTCACCTGTCCCATTACATGAAGACCAACCACTCAAAGTGTCCGACTTTGTGGAACTCCGGCCCGGATCCGGCCGTCAAATTCAACCTCATTCCGGTAGTGCCTTTTCGGCTCCGAGGCCTCCTCCGGGGCCGTCCGACGCCCGGTTCCACGGCGGGACCCCCGACACCGACTCGAGGTGGTACCCCTTCGTGCCGGCCGAGGCGCGCCGCCGCCGGCGTGAGGGCGCCGCTCCCCGGAGTGAAACACGGCCGCCGGAGGAATTTTGAAAGTTGAAAATTTGACTAAGTGTCGACGGAAGTGCCATATGCGCCGGGCGGGAGGCGCCCGTCGCCTCGCCCGGGATGGCGGCGCCGGCGCCGGCTCGCCGCGCCTGCCAGAGGCCGCTCGTCTCCCCGGAGGCCCGGGGGATTTCCCTTCTGCTCGGAGCGGCCGCAGTTCTCCTTCTGGTCCGCCTGGCAGCTACCTCCGCCGGCTGCCAATCATCTCTCTCCCCGGCCCGGGGGGGACGACTCTCCCTTCTGCGCGTGCGCGCCTGTCAGCTCCTGCAAATCGTCTCTCCCGCCGCCCGCCGAGGGTGACTTCCCTTCTGCGCGTGCGCGCCTGTCAGCTCCTGCCAATCATCTCTCCTCTCTCCCCGCGGCCGCCCGGGGACTTTCCCTTCTGCGCGCGCGCGCGTGCGCGCCTGTCAGCTCCTGCAAATCGTCTCTCCCCCCGGCCGCCAAGGGGGATTTCCCTTCTGCGTGCGCGCCTGTCAGCTCCTGCAAATCCTCTCTCCCCGGCCGCTCGGGGAGGCGGGATCTCGCCCTCTGGTAGACGCTAGCAGCCTGCCACCTGCTAGGGACTCGGCCTCCGGCATTACCCAGGCAACGGCAGCCCTGGGTCGGCCTGGCTTTTTCCCAGCCGCCCGGGACGATCTCTCCCTCTCTCCTGGAACCCTGGGCCGGCCTGCCGCCCTCAGGCTTAGCCCCCTGGGTCGCCCGGAAGTGGCGCCGCCTTGTGGACGAGCCGGGGAGAGCGGCTCTACGTTGCCATCCGGTGGATTTTTAGCAAATTGCAGCTTTCCATAGCAAATTGCAGCTTTCCATAGCAAATTGCAGCTTTCCACCTGCTAGGGACTTATCCTCTGGCTTTACCCAGGCTGGGGTGGCCCTGGGTCGGCCTGGCTTTTTTTCCCAGCCGCCTGGGACGATCTCTCCCTCTCTCCTGGAACCCCGGGCCGGCCTGCCGCCCTCAGGCTTAGCCCCCTGGGTCTCCTGGAAGTGTCTCCCTCTGGAAGTCACTTAGCAGAACGCAGCCTGCCGCCTGCTAGGGACTTAGCCTCTGGCTTTACCCAGGCTAGGGTAGCCCTGGGTCGGCCTGGCTTTTTTCCCAGCCGCCCGGGACGATCTCTCCCTCTCTCCTGGAACCCTGGGCCGGCCTGCCGCCCTCAGGCTTAGCCCCCTGGGTCGCCTGGAAGTGGCGCCGCCTTGTGGACAAGCGGGGGAGAGCGGCTCTCCGTTGCCATCCGGTGGATTTTTAGCAGAATGCAGCCTGCAACCCGAGTGCTGGCGCCGCCTTGTGGACGAGCCGGGGACCGCGGCTCTCCGTTGCCATCCGGTGGATTTTTAGCAGAATGCAGCCTTCCACCTGCTAGGGACTTAGCCTCCGGCATGTATCCAGGCTCGGGTAGCCCTGGGTAGGCCTGGCTTTCCCAGCCGCCTGGGACAATCTCTCCCTCTCTCCTGGAGCCCATGGCCGGCCTGCCGCCCTCAGGCTTAGCCCCCTGGGTTTCCTGGAAGCGTCTACCTCTGGTAGACACTTAGCAGAATGCAGCCTTCCACCTGCTAGGGACTTAGCCTCCGGCATCTACCCAGGCTCGGGTAGCCCTGGGTAGGCTTGGCTTTCCCAGCCGCCTGGGACCATCTCTCCCTCTCTCCTGGAACCCTGGGCCGGCCTGCCGCCCTCAGGCTTAGCCCCCTGGGTCGCCTGGAAGTGGCGCCGCCTTGTGGACAAGCGGGGGAGAGCGGCTCTACGTTGCCATCCGGTGGACTTTTAGCAGAATGCAGCCTGCAACCCGAGTGCTGGCGCCGCCTTGTGGACGAGCCGGGGACTGCGGCTCTCCGTTGCCATCCGGTGGATTTTTAGCAGATTGCAGCCTTCCACCTGCAAGGGACTCAGCCTCCGGCATGTACCCAGGCTCGGGTAGCCCTGGGTAGGCCTGGCTTTCCCAGCCGCCTGGGACGATCTCTCCCTCTCTCCTGGAACCCTGGGCCGGCCTGCCGCCCTCAGGCTTAGCCCCCTGGGTCGCCTGGAAGTGGCGCCGCCTTGTGGACAAGCGGGGGAGAGCGGCTCTCCGTTGCCATCCGGTGGATTTTTAGCAGAATGCAGCCTGCAACCCGAGTGCTGGCGCCGCCTTGTGGACGAGCCGGGGACCGCGGCTCTCCGTTGCCATCCGGTGGATTTTTAGCAGATTGCAGCCTTCCACCTGCTAGGGACTTAGCCTCCGGCATGTACCCAGGCTCGGGTAGCCCTGGGTAGGCCTGGCTTTTTTCCCAGCCGCCTGGGACGAACTCTCCCTCTCTCCTGGAACCCTGGGCCGGCCTGCCGCCCTCAGGCTTAGCCCCCTGGGTCTCCTGGAAGTGTCTCCCTCTGGAAGTCACTTAGCAGAACGCAGCCTGCCGCCTGCTAGGGACTTAGCCTCTGGCTTTACCCAGGCTAGGGTAGCCCTGGGTCGGCCTGGCTTTTTTCCCAGCCGCCTGGGACGATCTCTCCCTCTCTCCTGGAACCCTGGGCCAGCCTGCCGCCTCAGGCTTAGCCCCCTGGGTTGCCTGGAAGTGGTGCCCTCTTGGTAGACACTTAGCAGATTGCAGCCTTCCACCTGCTAGGGACTTAGCCTCTGGCATTACCCAGGCTCGGGTCGGCCTGGCTGTCCCAGCCGCCTGGGACGATCTCTCCCTCTCTCCTGGAACCCTGGGCCGGCCTGCCGCCCTCAGGCTTAGCCCCCTGGGTCGCCTGGAAGTGGCGCCGCCTTGTGGACAAGCGGGGGAGAGCGGCTCTCCGTTGCCATCCGGTGGATTTTTAGCAGAATGCAGCCTGCAACCCGAGTGCTGGCGCCGCCTTGTGGACGAGCCGGGGACTGCGGCTCTCCGTTGCCATCCGGTGGATTTTTAGCAGATTGCAGCCTTCCACCTGCTAGGGACTTAGCCTCTGGCATTACCCAGGCTCGGGTAGGCCTGGCTTTCCCAGCCGCCTGGGACCATCTCTCCCTCCCTCCTGGAACCCATGGCCAGCCTGCCGCCTCAGGCTTAGCCCCCTGGGTCTCCTGGAAGTGTCGCCCTCTGGTAGACACTTAGCAGAACGCAGCCTTCCACCTGTTAGGGACTTAGCCTCCGGCATGTACCCAGGCTCGGGTAGCCCTGGGTAGGCCTGGCTCTCCCAGCCGCCTGGGACGGTCTCTCCCTCTCTCCTGGAACCCTGGGCCAGCCTGCCGCCTCAGGCTTAGCCCCCTGGGTCTCCTGGAAGTGTCGCCCTCTGGTAGACACTTAGCAGAATGCAGCCTTCCACCTGCTAGGGACTTAGCCTCCGGCATGTACCCCGGCTCGGGTAGCCCTGGGTAGGCCTGGCTCTCCCAGCCGCCTGGGACGGTCTCTCCCTCTCTCCTGGAACCCTGGGCCAGCCTGCCGCCTCAGGCTTAGCCCCCTGGGTCTCCTGGAAGTGTCTCCCTCTGGAAGACACTTAGCAGAACGCAGCCTGCCACCTGCTAGGGACTTAGCCTCTGGCTTTACCCAGGCTTGGGTAGCCCTGGGTCGGCCTGGCTTTTTTCCCAGCCGCCCGGGACGATCTCTCCCTCTCTCCTGGAACCCTGGGCCGGCCTCCCACCTCAGGCTTAGCCCCCTGGGTCGCCTGGAAGTGGCGCCGCCTTGTGGATGAGCCGGGGAGAGCGGCTCTACGTTGCCATCCGGTGGATTTTTAACAGAATGCAGCCTGCAACCCGAGTGCTGGCGCCGCCTTGTGGACGAGCCGGGGACTGCGGCTCTCCGTTGCCATCCGGTGGATTTTTAGCAGATTGCAGCCTGCCAGCTGCTAGGGACTAAGTCTCTGGCGTTACCCAGGCTCGGGTAGCCCTGGCTTTCCCAGCCGCCTGGGACAATCTCTCCCTCCCTCCTGGAACCCATGGCCGGCCTGCCGCCCTCAGGCTTAGCCCCCTGGGTCTCCTGGAAGTGTCTCCCTCTGGAAGACACTTAGCAGAACGCAGCCTGCCACCTGCTAGGGACTTAGCCTCTGGCTTTGCCCAGGCTCGGGTAGCCCTGGGTCGGCCTGGCTTTTTTCCCAGCCGCCCGGGACGATCTCTCCCTCCCTCCTGGAACCCATGGCCAGCCTGCCGCCTCAGGCTTAGCCCCCTGGGTCTCCTGGAAGTGTCGCCCTCTGGTAGACACTTAGCAGAATGCAGCCTTCCACCTGCTAGGGACTTAGCCTCCGGCATGTACCCCGGCTCGGGTAGCCCTGGGTAGGCCTGGCTCTCCCAGCCGCCTGGGACGGTCTCTCCCTCTCTCCTGGAACCCTGGGCCAGCCTGCCGCCTCAGGCTTAGCCCCCTGGGTCTCCTGGAAGTGTCGCCCTCTGGTAGACACTTAGCAGAATGCAGCCTTCCACCTGCTAGGGACTTAGCCTCCGGCATGTACCCCGGCTCGGGTAGCCCTGGGTAGGCCTGGCTCTCCCAGCCGCCTGGGACGGTCTCTCCCTCTCTCCTGGAACCCTGGGCCAGCCTGCCGCCTCAGGCTTAGCCCCCTGGGTCTCCTGGAAGTGTCGCCCTCTGGTAGACACTTAGCAGAATGCAGCCTTCCACCTGCTAGGGACTTAGCCTCCGGCATGTACCCAGGCTCGGGTAGCCCTGGGTAGGCCTGGCTCTCCCAGCCGCCTGGGACGGTCTCTCCCTCTCTCCTGGAACCCTGGGCCAGCCTGCCGCCTCAGGCTTAGCCCCCTGGGTCTCCTGGAAGTGTCGCCCTCTGGTAGACACTTAGCAGAATGCAGCCTTCCACCTGTTAGGGACTTAGCCTCTGGCTTTACCCAGGCTTGGGTAGCCCCAGCCCGGCCTGGCGCTCGCCGCAGGAAGGCCTCCTCGGGGGCTCCGGTTTTTTGGGGGTTTTTTTGTCAAAGTGTCTACGGAAGTGGAAGTTCTCTCAGGGGGAAGCTCCCCTCGGACCCTGCCCAGGAGGGTGAGCCCCGGCCCGGCTTGCCTCCCCTAGGCCCGCCCGCTCCGGAACCCGGTTCTCCCTGCAGACCCCGCCTCGGGGCAACCCTCCAGCTCCCCATCTCCCGGCAGCCGGGGTCAAATACAGCACCACCTCTTCCTTCCGCTGGCCCTCAAGAGTCCTCACCGCTCCCCCAGGCAGGCTTCCACGGGAGGCCGATCGGACCCCGCCATTAAGCCCCCTGACAAACGGCCGTCCCTGGAAGTCTCTCCGGGCCCGACTATTAAGCCCCACCGCCGACCCTCCGGGGCCGACTATTAAGCCCACTGCCAGAGATAGCACTCATGGGAATCTCTCTGGGCCCGACTATTAAGTCCAACTGTGACTTATGCTTGGAAATGTGACTTATGCTTGGAAATGTGACTTATGCTTGGAAATGTGACTTATGCTTGGAAATGTGACTTATGCTGGCAAATGTGACTTATGCTGGCAAATGTGACTTATGCTGGCAAATGTGACTTATGCTGGCAAATGTGACTTATGCTGGCAAATGTGACTTATGCTGGCAAATGTGACTTATGCTGGCAAATGTGACTTATGCTGGCAAATGTGACTTATGCTGGCAAATGTGACTTATGCTGGCAAATGTGACTTGTCCTCCCAAATGTGACTTATGCTGGGAAATGTGACTTGTCCTCCCAAATGTGACTTATGCTGGCAAATGTGACTTGTCCGCCCGAATGTGACTTATCCAGCTAAATGAGACTTCTCCCTAAGCTGAGCTCCAGGGAGGGTAGCTGGTAGACTGGGGGCTTAATCTTCAGCTTCTACCGGGCTTATGGAGCCCTGAGTCGGCCTGGCTCTCCCAGCCGCCGGGGACAATCTCTCCCTCTCTCCTGGAACCCTGGGCCAGCCTGCCGCCTCAGGCTCGCCCCCCTGGGTCTCCTGGAAGTGGCGCCGCCTTGTGGACGAGCCGGGGAGAGCGGCTCTCCGTTGCCATCCGGTGGAATTTTAGCAGAATGCAGCCTGCAACCTGAATGCTGGCGCCGCCTTGTGGACAAGCCGGGGAGCGCGCCTCTCCGTTGCCATCCGGTGGATTTTTAGCAGATTGCAGCCTTCCACCTGCTAGGGACTTAGCCTCCGGCGTTACCCAGGCTCGGGTAGCCCTGGGTAGGCCTGGCTTTCCCAGCCGCCTGGGACAATCTCTCCCTCTCTCCTGGAACCCTGGGCCTGCCTGCCGCCTCAGGCTTAGCCCCCTGGGTTGCCTGGAAGTGGTGCCCTCTTGGTAGACACTTAGCAGAATGCAGCCTGCCACCTGCTAGGGACTGAGCCTCCGGCATTACCCAGGCTCGGGTAGCCCTGGGTAGGCCTGGCTCTCCCAGCCGCCTGGGACAATCTCTCCCTCTCTCCTGGAACCCTGGGCCAGCCTGCCGCCTCAGGCTCGCCCCCCTGGGTCTCCTGGAAGTGGCGCCGCCTTGTGGACGAGCCGGGGAGAGCGGCTCTCCGTTGCCATCCGGTGGATTTTTAGCAGAATGCAGCCTGCAACCTGAATGCTGGCGCCGCCTTGTGGACAAGCCGGGGAGCGCGCCTCTCCGTTGCCATCCGGTGGATTTTTAGCAGATTGCAGCCTTCCACCTGCTAGGGACTTAGCCTCCGGCGTTACCCAGGCTCGGGTAGCCCTGGGTAGGCCTGGCTTTCCCAGCCGCCTGGGACAATCTCTCCCTCTCTCCTGGAACCCTGGGCCTGCCTGCCGCCTCAGGCTTAGCCCCCTGGGTTGCCTGGAAGTGGTGCCCTCTTGGTAGACACTTAGCAGAATTCAGCCTGCCGCCTGCTAGGGACTCAGCCTCCGGCATGTACCCAGGCTCGGG